>NW_028167524.1:0-275362 GCF_963513975.1 Fringilla coelebs
CGTATGCAAGGAGCTGCTGCAAAAACCATGCTGTGCTCGCTGCTGCTCCTCCTGAAGCTCTGGCTGCTAAATCTGAGGCTTTCCTTCCAATTTCAAGCTGCAAAGCACTTGCTGAATTGCAGGGAAAGTGCGGGAGGCGTTTGCTGTGCTGGCACACTTTCTCCTTCCTAGACAGAGTGGGGAGGCTTTTCCCTGCCATGTAGGCGACAAGAGACGCATGAGAGGGGAGATCCGGAGCTGTCCGGAGGTAAGCGCCTGTTGCCGGCGTCTTCCGGCACAAGCCCCGCTCCGGAGCGCACCGCGGCCGGCAGGATGCTCTCTGCCGGCGAAGGTGCCGCTTCGGCGGCAAGGAAGCCTCTCCGGCTTCTCCAGCACACGGAGAGCTGAAACGTGAAGAAAGAAGCTGCAGAACACTGGCACCGAGCCTGCAGCTTTCCAGCGGAGAGAAAAAGGTGCTTGAACACTCTGCAAGCCTTTCAACTCCCAAAAACAGGCGTATGCAAGGAGCTGCTGCAAAAACCATGCTGTGCTCGCTGCTGCTCCTCCTGAAGCTCTGGCTGCTAAATCTGAGGCTTTCCTTCCAATTTCAAGCTGCAAAGCACTTGCTGAATTGCAGGGAAAGTGCGGGAGGCGTTTGCTGTGCTGGCACACTTTCTCCTTCCTAGACAGAGTGGGGAGGCTTTTCCCTGCCATGTAGGCGACAAGAGACGCATGAGAGGGGAGATCCGGAGCTGTCCGGAGGTAAGCGCCTGTTGCCGGCGTCTTCCGGCACAAGCCCCCGCTCCGGAGCGCACCGCGGCCGGCAGGATGCTCTCTGCCGGCGAAGGTGCCGCTTCGGCGGCAAGGAAGCCTCTCCGGCTTCTCCAGCACACGGAGAGCTGAAACGTGAAGAAAGAAGCTGCAGAACACTGGCACCGAGCCTGCAGCTTTCCAGCGGAGAGAAAAAGGTGCTTGAACACTCTGCAAGCCTTTCAACTCCAAAAACAGGCGTATGCAAGGAGCTGCTGCAAAAACCATGCTGTGCTCGCTGCTGCTCCTCCTGAAGCTCTGGCTGCTAAATCTGAGGCTTTCCTTCCAATTTCAAGCTGCAAAGCACTTGCTGAATTGCAGGGAAAGTGCGGGAGGCGTTTGCTGTGCTGGCACACTTTCTCCTTCCTAGACAGAGTGGGGAGGCTTTTCCCTGCCATGTAGGCGACAAGAGACGCATGAGAGGGGAGATCCGGAGCTGTCCGGAGGTAAGCGCCTGTTGCCGGCGTCTTCCGGCACAAGCCCCGCTCCGGAGCGCACCGCGGCCGGCAGGATGCTCTCTGCCGGCGAAGGTGCCGCTTCGGCGGCAAGGAAGCCTCTCCGGCTTCTCCAGCACACGGAGAGCTGAAACGTGAAGAAAGAAGCTGCAGAACACTGGCACCGAGCCTGCAGCTTTCCAGCGGAGAGAAAAAGGTGCTTGAACACTCTGCAAGCCTTTCAACTCCCAAAAACAGGCGTATGCAAGGAGCTGCTGCAAAAACCATGCTGTGCTCGCTGCTGCTCCTCCTGAAGCTCTGGCTGCTAAATCTGAGGCTTTCCTTCCAATTTCAAGCTGCAAAGCACTTGCTGAATTGCAGGGAAAGTGCGGGAGGCGTTTGCTGTGCTGGCACACTTTCTCCTTCCTAGACAGAGTGGAGAGGCTTTTCCCTGCCATGTAGGCGACAAGAGACGCATGAGAGGGGAGATCCGGAGCTGTCCGGAGGTAAGCGCCTGTTGCCGGCGTCTTCCGGCACAAGCCCCGCTCCGGAGCGCACCGCGGCCGGCAGGATGCTCTCTGCCGGCGAAGGTGCCGCTTCGGCGGCAAGGAAGCCTCTCCGGCTTCTCCAGCACACGGAGAGCTGAAACGTGAAGAAAGAAGCTGCAGAACACTGGCACCGAGCCTGCAGCTTTCCAGCGGAGAGAAAAAGGTGCTTGAACACTCTGCAAGCCTTTCAACTCCCAAAAACAGGCGTATGCAAGGAGCTGCTGCAAAAACCATGCTGTGCTCGCTGCTGCTCCTCCTGAAGCTCTGGCTGCTAAATCTGAGGCTTTCCTTCCAATTTCAAGCTGCAAAGCACTTGCTGAATTGCAGGGAAAGTGCGGGAGGCGTTTGCTGTGCTGGCACACTTTCTCCTTCCTAGACAGAGTGGGGAGGCTTTTCCCTGCCATGTAGGCGACAAGAGACGCATGAGAGGGGAGATCCGGAGCTGTCCGGAGGTAAGCGCCTGTTGCCGGCGTCTTCCGGCACAAGCCCCGCTCCGGAGCGCACCGCGGCCGGCAGGATGCTCTCTGCCGGCGAAGGTGCCGCTTCGGCGGCAAGGAAGCCTCTCCGGCTTCTCCAGCACACGGAGAGCTGAAACGTGAAGAAAGAAGCTGCAGAACACTGGCACCGAGCCTGCAGCTTTCCAGCGGAGAGAAAAAGGTGCTTGAACACTCTGCAAGCCTTTCAACTCCCAAAAACAGGCGTATGCAAGGAGCTGCTGCAAAAACCATGCTGTGCTCGCTGCTGCTCCTCCTGAAGCTCTGGCTGCTAAATCTGAGGCTTTCCTTCCAATTTCAAGCTGCAAAGCACTTGCTGAATTGCAGGGAAAGTGCGGGAGGCGTTTGCTGTGCTGGCACACTTTCTCCTTCCTAGACAGAGTGGAGAGGCTTTTCCCTGCCATGTAGGCGACAAGAGACGCATGAGAGGGGAGATCCGGAGCTGTCCGGAGGTAAGCGCCTGTTGCCGGCGTCTTCCGGCACAAGCCCCGCTCCGGAGCGCACCGCGGCCGGCAGGATGCTCTCTGCCGGCGAAGGTGCCGCTTCGGCGGCAAGGAAGCCTCTCCGGCTTCTCCAGCACACGGAGAGCTGAAACGTGAAGAAAGAAGCTGCAGAACACTGGCACCGAGCCTGCAGCTTTCCAGCGGAGAGAAAAAGGTGCTTGAACACTCTGCAAGCCTTTCAACTCCCAAAAACAGGCGTATGCAAGGAGCTGCTGCAAAAACCATGCTGTGCTCGCTGCTGCTCCTCCTGAAGCTCTGGCTGCTAAATCTGAGGCTTTCCTTCCAATTTCAAGCTGCAAAGCACTTGCTGAATTGCAGGGAAAGTGCGGGAGGCGTTTGCTGTGCTGGCACACTTTCTCCTTCCTAGACAGAGTGGAGAGGCTTTTCCCTGCCATGTAGGCGACAAGAGACGCATGAGAGGGGAGATCCGGAGCTGTCCGGAGGTAAGCGCCTGTTGCCGGCGTCTTCCGGCACAAGCCCCGCTCCGGAGCGCACCGCGGCCGGCAGGATGCTCTCTGCCGGCGAAGGTGCCGCTTCGGCGGCAAGGAAGCCTCTCCGGCTTCTCCAGCACACGGAGAGCTGAAACGTGAAGAAAGAAGCTGCAGAACACTGGCACCGAGCCTGCAGCTTTCCAGCGGAGAGAAAAAGGTGCTTGAACACTCTGCAAGCCTTTCAACTCCCAAAAACAGGCGTATGCAAGGAGCTGCTGCAAAAACCATGCTGTGCTCGCTGCTGCTCCTCCTGAAGCTCTGGCTGCTAAATCTGAGGCTTTCCTTCCAATTTCAAGCTGCAAAGCACTTGCTGAATTGCAGGGAAAGTGCGGGAGGCGTTTGCTGTGCTGGCACACTTTCTCCTTCCTAGACAGAGTGGGGAGGCTTTTCCCTGCCATGTAGGCGACAAGAGACGCATGAGAGGGGAGATCCGGAGCTGTCCGGAGGTAAGCGCCTGTTGCCGGCGTCTTCCGGCACAAGCCCCGCTCCGGAGCGCACCGCGGCCGGCAGGATGCTCTCTGCCGGCGAAGGTGCCGCTTCGGCGGCAAGGAAGCCTCTCCGGCTTCTCCAGCACACGGAGAGCTGAAACGTGAAGAAAGAAGCTGCAGAACACTGGCACCGAGCCTGCAGCTTTCCAGCGGAGAGAAAAAGGTGCTTGAACACTCTGCAAGCCTTTCAACTCCCAAAAACAGGCGTATGCAAGGAGCTGCTGCAAAAACCATGCTGTGCTCGCTGCTGCTCCTCCTGAAGCTCTGGCTGCTAAATCTGAGGCTTTCCTTCCAATTTCAAGCTGCAAAGCACTTGCTGAATTGCAGGGAAAGTGCGGGAGGCGTTTGCTGTGCTGGCACACTTTCTCCTTCCTAGACAGAGTGGAGAGGCTTTTCCCTGCCATGTAGGCGACAAGAGACGCATGAGAGGGGAGATCCGGAGCTGTCCGGAGGTAAGCGCCTGTTGCCGGCGTCTTCCGGCACAAGCCCCGCTCCGGAGCGCACCGCGGCCGGCAGGATGCTCTCTGCCGGCGAAGGTGCCGCTTCGGCGGCAAGGAAGCCTCTCCGGCTTCTCCAGCACACGGAGAGCTGAAACGTGAAGAAAGAAGCTGCAGAACACTGGCACCGAGCCTGCAGCTTTCCAGCGGAGAGAAAAAGGTGCTTGAACACTCTGCAAGCCTTTCAACTCCCAAAAACAGGCGTATGCAAGGAGCTGCTGCAAAAACCATGCTGTGCTCGCTGCTGCTCCTCCTGAAGCTCTGGCTGCTAAATCTGAGGCTTTCCTTCCAATTTCAAGCTGCAAAGCACTTGCTGAATTGCAGGGAAAGTGCGGGAGGCGTTTGCTGTGCTGGCACACTTTCTCCTTCCTAGACAGAGTGGAGAGGCTTTTCCCTGCCATGTAGGCGACAAGAGACGCATGAGAGGGGAGATCCGGAGCTGTCCGGAGGTAAGCGCCTGTTGCCGGCGTCTTCCGGCACAAGCCCCGCTCCGGAGCGCACCGCGGCCGGCAGGATGCTCTCTGCCGGCGAAGGTGCCGCTTCGGCGGCAAGGAAGCCTCTCCGGCTTCTCCAGCACACGGAGAGCTGAAACGTGAAGAAAGAAGCTGCAGAACACTGGCACCGAGCCTGCAGCTTTCCAGCGGAGAGAAAAAGGTGCTTGAACACTCTGCAAGCCTTTCAACTCCCAAAAACAGGCGTATGCAAGGAGCTGCTGCAAAAACCATGCTGTGCTCGCTGCTGCTCCTCCTGAAGCTCTGGCTGCTAAATCTGAGGCTTTCCTTCCAATTTCAAGCTGCAAAGCACTTGCTGAATTGCAGGGAAAGTGCGGGAGGCGTTTGCTGTGCTGGCACACTTTCTCCTTCCTAGACAGAGTGGAGAGGCTTTTCCCTGCCATGTAGGCGACAAGAGACGCATGAGAGGGGAGATCCGGAGCTGTCCGGAGGTAAGCGCCTGTTGCCGGCGTCTTCCGGCACAAGCCCCGCTCCGGAGCGCACCGCGGCCGGCAGGATGCTCTCTGCCGGCGAAGGTGCCGCTTCGGCGGCAAGGAAGCCTCTCCGGCTTCTCCAGCACACGGAGAGCTGAAACGTGAAGAAAGAAGCTGCAGAACACTGGCACCGAGCCTGCAGCTTTCCAGCGGAGAGAAAAAGGTGCTTGAACACTCTGCAAGCCTTTCAACTCCCAAAAACAGGCGTATGCAAGGAGCTGCTGCAAAAACCATGCTGTGCTCGCTGCTGCTCCTCCTGAAGCTCTGGCTGCTAAATCTGAGGCTTTCCTTCCAATTTCAAGCTGCAAAGCACTTGCTGAATTGCAGGGAAAGTGCGGGAGGCGTTTGCTGTGCTGGCACACTTTCTCCTTCCTAGACAGAGTGGGGAGGCTTTTCCCTGCCATGTAGGCGACAAGAGACGCATGAGAGGGGAGATCCGGAGCTGTCCGGAGGTAAGCGCCTGTTGCCGGCGTCTTCCGGCACAAGCCCCGCTCCGGAGCGCACCGCGGCCGGCAGGATGCTCTCTGCCGGCGAAGGTGCCGCTTCGGCGGCAAGGAAGCCTCTCCGGCTTCTCCAGCACACGGAGAGCTGAAACGTGAAGAAAGAAGCTGCAGAACACTGGCACCGAGCCTGCAGCTTTCCAGCGGAGAGAAAAAGGTGCTTGAACACTCTGCAAGCCTTTCAACTCCCAAAAACAGGCGTATGCAAGGAGCTGCTGCAAAAACCATGCTGTGCTCGCTGCTGCTCCTCCTGAAGCTCTGGCTGCTAAATCTGAGGCTTTCCTTCCAATTTCAAGCTGCAAAGCACTTGCTGAATTGCAGGGAAAGTGCGGGAGGCGTTTGCTGTGCTGGCACACTTTCTCCTTCCTAGACAGAGTGGGGAGGCTTTTCCCTGCCATGTAGGCGACAAGAGACGCATGAGAGGGGAGATCCGGAGCTGTCCGGAGGTAAGCGCCTGTTGCCGGCGTCTTCCGGCACAAGCCCCGCTCCGGAGCGCACCGCGGCCGGCAGGATGCTCTCTGCCGGCGAAGGTGCCGCTTCGGCGGCAAGGAAGCCTCTCCGGCTTCTCCAGCACACGGAGAGCTGAAACGTGAAGAAAGAAGCTGCAGAACACTGGCACCGAGCCTGCAGCTTTCCAGCGGAGAGAAAAAGGTGCTTGAACACTCTGCAAGCCTTTCAACTCCCAAAAACAGGCGTATGCAAGGAGCTGCTGCAAAAACCATGCTGTGCTCGCTGCTGCTCCTCCTGAAGCTCTGGCTGCTAAATCTGAGGCTTTCCTTCCAATTTCAAGCTGCAAAGCACTTGCTGAATTGCAGGGAAAGTGCGGGAGGCGTTTGCTGTGCTGGCACACTTTCTCCTTCCTAGACAGAGTGGGGAGGCTTTTCCCTGCCATGTAGGCGACAAGAGACGCATGAGAGGGGAGATCCGGAGCTGTCCGGAGGTAAGCGCCTGTTGCCGGCGTCTTCCGGCACAAGCCCCGCTCCGGAGCGCACCGCGGCCGGCAGGATGCTCTCTGCCGGCGAAGGTGCCGCTTCGGCGGCAAGGAAGCCTCTCCGGCTTCTCCAGCACACGGAGAGCTGAAACGTGAAGAAAGAAGCTGCAGAACACTGGCACCGAGCCTGCAGCTTTCCAGCGGAGAGAAAAAGGTGCTTGAACACTCTGCAAGCCTTTCAACTCCCAAAAACAGGCGTATGCAAGGAGCTGCTGCAAAAACCATGCTGTGCTCGCTGCTGCTCCTCCTGAAGCTCTGGCTGCTAAATCTGAGGCTTTCCTTCCAATTTCAAGCTGCAAAGCACTTGCTGAATTGCAGGGAAAGTGCGGGAGGCGTTTGCTGTGCTGGCACACTTTCTCCTTCCTAGACAGAGTGGAGAGGCTTTTCCCTGCCATGTAGGCGACAAGAGACGCATGAGAGGGGAGATCCGGAGCTGTCCGGAGGTAAGCGCCTGTTGCCGGCGTCTTCCGGCACAAGCCCCGCTCCGGAGCGCACCGCGGCCGGCAGGATGCTCTCTGCCGGCGAAGGTGCCGCTTCGGCGGCAAGGAAGCCTCTCCGGCTTCTCCAGCACACGGAGAGCTGAAACGTGAAGAAAGAAGCTGCAGAACACTGGCACCGAGCCTGCAGCTTTCCAGCGGAGAGAAAAAGGTGCTTGAACACTCTGCAAGCCTTTCAACTCCCAAAAACAGGCGTATGCAAGGAGCTGCTGCAAAAACCATGCTGTGCTCGCTGCTGCTCCTCCTGAAGCTCTGGCTGCTAAATCTGAGGCTTTCCTTCCAATTTCAAGCTGCAAAGCACTTGCTGAATTGCAGGGAAAGTGCGGGAGGCGTTTGCTGTGCTGGCACACTTTCTCCTTCCTAGACAGAGTGGAGAGGCTTTTCCCTGCCATGTAGGCGACAAGAGACGCATGAGAGGGGAGATCCGGAGCTGTCCGGAGGTAAGCGCCTGTTGCCGGCGTCTTCCGGCACAAGCCCCGCTCCGGAGCGCACCGCGGCCGGCAGGATGCTCTCTGCCGGCGAAGGTGCCGCTTCGGCGGCAAGGAAGCCTCTCCGGCTTCTCCAGCACACGGAGAGCTGAAACGTGAAGAAAGAAGCTGCAGAACACTGGCACCGAGCCTGCAGCTTTCCAGCGGAGAGAAAAAGGTGCTTGAACACTCTGCAAGCCTTTCAACTCCCAAAAACAGGCGTATGCAAGGAGCTGCTGCAAAAACCATGCTGTGCTCGCTGCTGCTCCTCCTGAAGCTCTGGCTGCTAAATCTGAGGCTTTCCTTCCAATTTCAAGCTGCAAAGCACTTGCTGAATTGCAGGGAAAGTGCGGGAGGCGTTTGCTGTGCTGGCACACTTTCTCCTTCCTAGACAGAGTGGGGAGGCTTTTCCCTGCCATGTAGGCGACAAGAGACGCATGAGAGGGGAGATCCGGAGCTGTCCGGAGGTAAGCGCCTGTTGCCGGCGTCTTCCGGCACAAGCCCCGCTCCGGAGCGCACCGCGGCCGGCAGGATGCTCTCTGCCGGCGAAGGTGCCGCTTCGGCGGCAAGGAAGCCTCTCCGGCTTCTCCAGCACACGGAGAGCTGAAACGTGAAGAAAGAAGCTGCAGAACACTGGCACCGAGCCTGCAGCTTTCCAGCGGAGAGAAAAAGGTGCTTGAACACTCTGCAAGCCTTTCAACTCCCAAAAACAGGCGTATGCAAGGAGCTGCTGCAAAAACCATGCTGTGCTCGCTGCTGCTCCTCCTGAAGCTCTGGCTGCTAAATCTGAGGCTTTCCTTCCAATTTCAAGCTGCAAAGCACTTGCTGAATTGCAGGGAAAGTGCGGGAGGCGTTTGCTGTGCTGGCACACTTTCTCCTTCCTAGACAGAGTGGAGAGGCTTTTCCCTGCCATGTAGGCGACAAGAGACGCATGAGAGGGGAGATCCGGAGCTGTCCGGAGGTAAGCGCCTGTTGCCGGCGTCTTCCGGCACAAGCCCCGCTCCGGAGCGCACCGCGGCCGGCAGGATGCTCTCTGCCGGCGAAGGTGCCGCTTCGGCGGCAAGGAAGCCTCTCCGGCTTCTCCAGCACACGGAGAGCTGAAACGTGAAGAAAGAAGCTGCAGAACACTGGCACCGAGCCTGCAGCTTTCCAGCGGAGAGAAAAAGGTGCTTGAACACTCTGCAAGCCTTTCAACTCCCAAAAACAGGCGTATGCAAGGAGCTGCTGCAAAAACCATGCTGTGCTCGCTGCTGCTCCTCCTGAAGCTCTGGCTGCTAAATCTGAGGCTTTCCTTCCAATTTCAAGCTGCAAAGCACTTGCTGAATTGCAGGGAAAGTGCGGGAGGCGTTTGCTGTGCTGGCACACTTTCTCCTTCCTAGACAGAGTGGAGAGGCTTTTCCCTGCCATGTAGGCGACAAGAGACGCATGAGAGGGGAGATCCGGAGCTGTCCGGAGGTAAGCGCCTGTTGCCGGCGTCTTCCGGCACAAGCCCCGCTCCGGAGCGCACCGCGGCCGGCAGGATGCTCTCTGCCGGCGAAGGTGCCGCTTCGGCGGCAAGGAAGCCTCTCCGGCTTCTCCAGCACACGGAGAGCTGAAACGTGAAGAAAGAAGCTGCAGAACACTGGCACCGAGCCTGCAGCTTTCCAGCGGAGAGAAAAAGGTGCTTGAACACTCTGCAAGCCTTTCAACTCCCAAAAACAGGCGTATGCAAGGAGCTGCTGCAAAAACCATGCTGTGCTCGCTGCTGCTCCTCCTGAAGCTCTGGCTGCTAAATCTGAGGCTTTCCTTCCAATTTCAAGCTGCAAAGCACTTGCTGAATTGCAGGGAAAGTGCGGGAGGCGTTTGCTGTGCTGGCACACTTTCTCCTTCCTAGACAGAGTGGAGAGGCTTTTCCCTGCCATGTAGGCGACAAGAGACGCATGAGAGGGGAGATCCGGAGCTGTCCGGAGGTAAGCGCCTGTTGCCGGCGTCTTCCGGCACAAGCCCCGCTCCGGAGCGCACCGCGGCCGGCAGGATGCTCTCTGCCGGCGAAGGTGCCGCTTCGGCGGCAAGGAAGCCTCTCCGGCTTCTCCAGCACACGGAGAGCTGAAACGTGAAGAAAGAAGCTGCAGAACACTGGCACCGAGCCTGCAGCTTTCCAGCGGAGAGAAAAAGGTGCTTGAACACTCTGCAAGCCTTTCAACTCCCAAAAACAGGCGTATGCAAGGAGCTGCTGCAAAAACCATGCTGTGCTCGCTGCTGCTCCTCCTGAAGCTCTGGCTGCTAAATCTGAGGCTTTCCTTCCAATTTCAAGCTGCAAAGCACTTGCTGAATTGCAGGGAAAGTGCGGGAGGCGTTTGCTGTGCTGGCACACTTTCTCCTTCCTAGACAGAGTGGGGAGGCTTTTCCCTGCCATGTAGGCGACAAGAGACGCATGAGAGGGGAGATCCGGAGCTGTCCGGAGGTAAGCGCCTGTTGCCGGCGTCTTCCGGCACAAGCCCCGCTCCGGAGCGCACCGCGGCCGGCAGGATGCTCTCTGCCGGCGAAGGTGCCGCTTCGGCGGCAAGGAAGCCTCTCCGGCTTCTCCAGCACACGGAGAGCTGAAACGTGAAGAAAGAAGCTGCAGAACACTGGCACCGAGCCTGCAGCTTTCCAGCGGAGAGAAAAAGGTGCTTGAACACTCTGCAAGCCTTTCAACTCCCAAAAACAGGCGTATGCAAGGAGCTGCTGCAAAAACCATGCTGTGCTCGCTGCTGCTCCTCCTGAAGCTCTGGCTGCTAAATCTGAGGCTTTCCTTCCAATTTCAAGCTGCAAAGCACTTGCTGAATTGCAGGGAAAGTGCGGGAGGCGTTTGCTGTGCTGGCACACTTTCTCCTTCCTAGACAGAGTGGGGAGGCTTTTCCCTGCCATGTAGGCGACAAGAGACGCATGAGAGGGGAGATCCGGAGCTGTCCGGAGGTAAGCGCCTGTTGCCGGCGTCTTCCGGCACAAGCCCCGCTCCGGAGCGCACCGCGGCCGGCAGGATGCTCTCTGCCGGCGAAGGTGCCGCTTCGGCGGCAAGGAAGCCTCTCCGGCTTCTCCAGCACACGGAGAGCTGAAACGTGAAGAAAGAAGCTGCAGAACACTGGCACCGAGCCTGCAGCTTTCCAGCGGAGAGAAAAAGGTGCTTGAACACTCTGCAAGCCTTTCAACTCCCAAAAACAGGCGTATGCAAGGAGCTGCTGCAAAAACCATGCTGTGCTCGCTGCTGCTCCTCCTGAAGCTCTGGCTGCTAAATCTGAGGCTTTCCTTCCAATTTCAAGCTGCAAAGCACTTGCTGAATTGCAGGGAAAGTGCGGGAGGCGTTTGCTGTGCTGGCACACTTTCTCCTTCCTAGACAGAGTGGGGAGGCTTTTCCCTGCCATGTAGGCGACAAGAGACGCATGAGAGGGGAGATCCGGAGCTGTCCGGAGGTAAGCGCCTGTTGCCGGCGTCTTCCGGCACAAGCCCCGCTCCGGAGCGCACCGCGGCCGGCAGGATGCTCTCTGCCGGCGAAGGTGCCGCTTCGGCGGCAAGGAAGCCTCTCCGGCTTCTCCAGCACACGGAGAGCTGAAACGTGAAGAAAGAAGCTGCAGAACACTGGCACCGAGCCTGCAGCTTTCCAGCGGAGAGAAAAAGGTGCTTGAACACTCTGCAAGCCTTTCAACTCCCAAAAACAGGCGTATGCAAGGAGCTGCTGCAAAAACCATGCTGTGCTCGCTGCTGCTCCTCCTGAAGCTCTGGCTGCTAAATCTGAGGCTTTCCTTCCAATTTCAAGCTGCAAAGCACTTGCTGAATTGCAGGGAAAGTGCGGGAGGCGTTTGCTGTGCTGGCACACTTTCTCCTTCCTAGACAGAGTGGAGAGGCTTTTCCCTGCCATGTAGGCGACAAGAGACGCATGAGAGGGGAGATCCGGAGCTGTCCGGAGGTAAGCGCCTGTTGCCGGCGTCTTCCGGCACAAGCCCCGCTCCGGAGCGCACCGCGGCCGGCAGGATGCTCTCTGCCGGCGAAGGTGCCGCTTCGGCGGCAAGGAAGCCTCTCCGGCTTCTCCAGCACACGGAGAGCTGAAACGTGAAGAAAGAAGCTGCAGAACACTGGCACCGAGCCTGCAGCTTTCCAGCGGAGAGAAAAAGGTGCTTGAACACTCTGCAAGCCTTTCAACTCCCAAAAACAGGCGTATGCAAGGAGCTGCTGCAAAAACCATGCTGTGCTCGCTGCTGCTCCTCCTGAAGCTCTGGCTGCTAAATCTGAGGCTTTCCTTCCAATTTCAAGCTGCAAAGCACTTGCTGAATTGCAGGGAAAGTGCGGGAGGCGTTTGCTGTGCTGGCACACTTTCTCCTTCCTAGACAGAGTGGAGAGGCTTTTCCCTGCCATGTAGGCGACAAGAGACGCATGAGAGGGGAGATCCGGAGCTGTCCGGAGGTAAGCGCCTGTTGCCGGCGTCTTCCGGCACAAGCCCCGCTCCGGAGCGCACCGCGGCCGGCAGGATGCTCTCTGCCGGCGAAGGTGCCGCTTCGGCGGCAAGGAAGCCTCTCCGGCTTCTCCAGCACACGGAGAGCTGAAACGTGAAGAAAGAAGCTGCAGAACACTGGCACCGAGCCTGCAGCTTTCCAGCGGAGAGAAAAAGGTGCTTGAACACTCTGCAAGCCTTTCAACTCCCAAAAACAGGCGTATGCAAGGAGCTGCTGCAAAAACCATGCTGTGCTCGCTGCTGCTCCTCCTGAAGCTCTGGCTGCTAAATCTGAGGCTTTCCTTCCAATTTCAAGCTGCAAAGCACTTGCTGAATTGCAGGGAAAGTGCGGGAGGCGTTTGCTGTGCTGGCACACTTTCTCCTTCCTAGACAGAGTGGGGAGGCTTTTCCCTGCCATGTAGGCGACAAGAGACGCATGAGAGGGGAGATCCGGAGCTGTCCGGAGGTAAGCGCCTGTTGCCGGCGTCTTCCGGCACAAGCCCCGCTCCGGAGCGCACCGCGGCCGGCAGGATGCTCTCTGCCGGCGAAGGTGCCGCTTCGGCGGCAAGGAAGCCTCTCCGGCTTCTCCAGCACACGGAGAGCTGAAACGTGAAGAAAGAAGCTGCAGAACACTGGCACCGAGCCTGCAGCTTTCCAGCGGAGAGAAAAAGGTGCTTGAACACTCTGCAAGCCTTTCAACTCCCAAAAACAGGCGTATGCAAGGAGCTGCTGCAAAAACCATGCTGTGCTCGCTGCTGCTCCTCCTGAAGCTCTGGCTGCTAAATCTGAGGCTTTCCTTCCAATTTCAAGCTGCAAAGCACTTGCTGAATTGCAGGGAAAGTGCGGGAGGCGTTTGCTGTGCTGGCACACTTTCTCCTTCCTAGACAGAGTGGAGAGGCTTTTCCCTGCCATGTAGGCGACAAGAGACGCATGAGAGGGGAGATCCGGAGCTGTCCGGAGGTAAGCGCCTGTTGCCGGCGTCTTCCGGCACAAGCCCCGCTCCGGAGCGCACCGCGGCCGGCAGGATGCTCTCTGCCGGCGAAGGTGCCGCTTCGGCGGCAAGGAAGCCTCTCCGGCTTCTCCAGCACACGGAGAGCTGAAACGTGAAGAAAGAAGCTGCAGAACACTGGCACCGAGCCTGCAGCTTTCCAGCGGAGAGAAAAAGGTGCTTGAACACTCTGCAAGCCTTTCAACTCCCAAAAACAGGCGTATGCAAGGAGCTGCTGCAAAAACCATGCTGTGCTCGCTGCTGCTCCTCCTGAAGCTCTGGCTGCTAAATCTGAGGCTTTCCTTCCAATTTCAAGCTGCAAAGCACTTGCTGAATTGCAGGGAAAGTGCGGGAGGCGTTTGCTGTGCTGGCACACTTTCTCCTTCCTAGACAGAGTGGGGAGGCTTTTCCCTGCCATGTAGGCGACAAGAGACGCATGAGAGGGGAGATCCGGAGCTGTCCGGAGGTAAGCGCCTGTTGCCGGCGTCTTCCGGCACAAGCCCCGCTCCGGAGCGCACCGCGGCCGGCAGGATGCTCTCTGCCGGCGAAGGTGCCGCTTCGGCGGCAAGGAAGCCTCTCCGGCTTCTCCAGCACACGGAGAGCTGAAACGTGAAGAAAGAAGCTGCAGAACACTGGCACTGAGCCTGCAGCTTTCCAGCGGAGAGAAAAAGGTGCTTGAACACTCTGCAAGCCTTTCAACTCCCAAAAACAGGCGTATGCAAGGAGCTGCTGCAAAAACCATGCTGTGCTCGCTGCTGCTCCTCCTGAAGCTCTGGCTGCTAAATCTGAGGCTTTCCTTCCAATTTCAAGCTGCAAAGCACTTGCTGAATTGCAGGGAAAGTGCGGGAGGCGTTTGCTGTGCTGGCACACTTTCTCCTTCCTAGACAGAGTGGAGAGGCTTTTCCCTGCCATGTAGGCGACAAGAGACGCATGAGAGGGGAGATCCGGAGCTGTCCGGAGGTAAGCGCCTGTTGCCGGCGTCTTCCGGCACAAGCCCCGCTCCGGAGCGCACCGCGGCCGGCAGGATGCTCTCTGCCGGCGAAGGTGCCGCTTCGGCGGCAAGGAAGCCTCTCCGGCTTCTCCAGCACACGGAGAGCTGAAACGTGAAGAAAGAAGCTGCAGAACACTGGCACCGAGCCTGCAGCTTTCCAGCGGAGAGAAAAAGGTGCTTGAACACTCTGCAAGCCTTTCAACTCCCAAAAACAGGCGTATGCAAGGAGCTGCTGCAAAAACCATGCTGTGCTCGCTGCTGCTCCTCCTGAAGCTCTGGCTGCTAAATCTGAGGCTTTCCTTCCAATTTCAAGCTGCAAAGCACTTGCTGAATTGCAGGGAAAGTGCGGGAGGCGTTTGCTGTGCTGGCACACTTTCTCCTTCCTAGACAGAGTGGGGAGGCTTTTCCCTGCCATGTAGGCGACAAGAGACGCATGAGAGGGGAGATCCGGAGCTGTCCGGAGGTAAGCGCCTGTTGCCGGCGTCTTCCGGCACAAGCCCCGCTCCGGAGCGCACCGCGGCCGGCAGGATGCTCTCTGCCGGCGAAGGTGCCGCTTCGGCGGCAAGGAAGCCTCTCCGGCTTCTCCAGCACACGGAGAGCTGAAACGTGAAGAAAGAAGCTGCAGAACACTGGCACCGAGCCTGCAGCTTTCCAGCGGAGAGAAAAAGGTGCTTGAACACTCTGCAAGCCTTTCAACTCCCAAAAACAGGCGTATGCAAGGAGCTGCTGCAAAAACCATGCTGTGCTCGCTGCTGCTCCTCCTGAAGCTCTGGCTGCTAAATCTGAGGCTTTCCTTCCAATTTCAAGCTGCAAAGCACTTGCTGAATTGCAGGGAAAGTGCGGGAGGCGTTTGCTGTGCTGGCACACTTTCTCCTTCCTAGACAGAGTGGAGAGGCTTTTCCCTGCCATGTAGGCGACAAGAGACGCATGAGAGGGGAGATCCGGAGCTGTCCGGAGGTAAGCGCCTGTTGCCGGCGTCTTCCGGCACAAGCCCCGCTCCGGAGCGCACCGCGGCCGGCAGGATGCTCTCTGCCGGCGAAGGTGCCGCTTCGGCGGCAAGGAAGCCTCTCCGGCTTCTCCAGCACACGGAGAGCTGAAACGTGAAGAAAGAAGCTGCAGAACACTGGCACTGAGCCTGCAGCTTTCCAGCGGAGAGAAAAAGGTGCTTGAACACTCTGCAAGCCTTTCAACTCCCAAAAACAGGCGTATGCAAGGAGCTGCTGCAAAAACCATGCTGTGCTCGCTGCTGCTCCTCCTGAAGCTCTGGCTGCTAAATCTGAGGCTTTCCTTCCAATTTCAAGCTGCAAAGCACTTGCTGAATTGCAGGGAAAGTGCGGGAGGCGTTTGCTGTGCTGGCACACTTTCTCCTTCCTAGACAGAGTGGAGAGGCTTTTCCCTGCCATGTAGGCGACAAGAGACGCATGAGAGGGGAGATCCGGAGCAGTCCGGAGGTAAGCGCCTGTTGCCGGCGTCTTCCGGCACAAGCCCCGCTCCGGAGCGCACCGCGGCCGGCAGGATGCTCTCTGCCGGCGAAGGTGCCGCTTCGGCGGCAAGGAAGCCTCTCCGGCTTCTCCAGCACACGGAGAGCTGAAACGTGAAGAAAGAAGCTGCAGAACACTGGCACTGAGCCTGCAGCTTTCCAGCGGAGAGAAAAAGGTGCTTGAACACTCTGCAAGCCTTTCAACTCCCAAAAACAGGCGTATGCAAGGAGCTGCTGCAAAAACCATGCTGTGCTCGCTGCTGCTCCTCCTGAAGCTCTGGCTGCTAAATCTGAGGCTTTCCTTCCAATTTCAAGCTGCAAAGCACTTGCTGAATTGCAGGGAAAGTGCGGGAGGCGTTTGCTGTGCTGGCACACTTTCTCCTTCCTAGACAGAGTGGAGAGGCTTTTCCCTGCCATGTAGGCGACAAGAGACGCGTGAGAGGGGAGATCCGGAGCTGTCCGGAGGTAAGCGCCTGTTGCCGGCGTCTTCCGGCACAAGCCCCGCTCCGGAGCGCACCGCGGCCGGCAGGATGCTCTCTGCCGGCGAAGGTGCCGCTTCGGCGGCAAGGAAGCCTCTCCGGCTTCTCCAGCACACGGAGAGCTGAAACGTGAAGAAAGAAGCTGCAGAACACTGGCACCGAGCCTGCAGCTTTCCAGCGGAGAGAAAAAGGTGCTTGAACACTCTGCAAGCCTTTCAACTCCCAAAAACAGGCGTATGCAAGGAGCTGCTGCAAAAACCATGCTGTGCTCGCTGCTGCTCCTCCTGAAGCTCTGGCTGCTAAATCTGAGGCTTTCCTTCCAATTTCAAGCTGCAAAGCACTTGCTGAATTGCAGGGAAAGTGCGGGAGGCGTTTGCTGTGCTGGCACACTTTCTCCTTCCTAGACAGAGTGGGGAGGCTTTTCCCTGCCATGTAGGCGACAAGAGACGCATGAGAGGGGAGATCCGGAGCAGTCCGGAGGTAAGCGCCTGTTGCCGGCGTCTTCCGGCACAAGCCCCGCTCCGGAGCGCACCGCGGCCGGCAGGATGCTCTCTGCCGGCGAAGGTGCCGCTTCGGCGGCAAGGAAGCCTCTCCGGCTTCTCCAGCACACGGAGAGCTGAAACGTGAAGAAAGAAGCTGCAGAACACTGGCACCGAGCCTGCAGCTTTCCAGCGGAGAGAAAAAGGTGCTTGAACACTCTGCAAGCCTTTCAACTCCCAAAAACAGGCGTATGCAAGGAGCTGCTGCAAAAACCATGCTGTGCTCGCTGCTGCTCCTCCTGAAGCTCTGGCTGCTAAATCTGAGGCTTTCCTTCCAATTTCAAGCTGCAAAGCACTTGCTGAATTGCAGGGAAAGTGCGGGAGGCGTTTGCTGTGCTGGCACACTTTCTCCTTCCTAGACAGAGTGGGGAGGCTTTTCCCTGCCATGTAGGCGACAAGAGACGCATGAGAGGGGAGATCCGGAGCTGTCCGGAGGTAAGCGCCTGTTGCCGGCGTCTTCCGGCACAAGCCCCGCTCCGGAGCGCACCGCGGCCGGCAGGATGCTCTCTGCCGGCGAAGGTGCCGCTTCGGCGGCAAGGAAGCCTCTCCGGCTTCTCCAGCACACGGAGAGCTGAAACGTGAAGAAAGAAGCTGCAGAACACTGGCACCGAGCCTGCAGCTTTCCAGCGGAGAGAAAAAGGTGCTTGAACACTCTGCAAGCCTTTCAACTCCCAAAAACAGGCGTATGCAAGGAGCTGCTGCAAAAACCATGCTGTGCTCGCTGCTGCTCCTCCTGAAGCTCTGGCTGCTAAATCTGAGGCTTTCCTTCCAATTTCAAGCTGCAAAGCACTTGCTGAATTGCAGGGAAAGTGCGGGAGGCGTTTGCTGTGCTGGCACACTTTCTCCTTCCTAGACAGAGTGGAGAGGCTTTTCCCTGCCATGTAGGCGACAAGAGACGCATGAGAGGGGAGATCCGGAGCTGTCCGGAGGTAAGCGCCTGTTGCCGGCGTCTTCCGGCACAAGCCCCGCTCCGGAGCGCACCGCGGCCGGCAGGATGCTCTCTGCCGGCGAAGGTGCCGCTTCGGCGGCAAGGAAGCCTCTCCGGCTTCTCCAGCACACGGAGAGCTGAAACGTGAAGAAAGAAGCTGCAGAACACTGGCACCGAGCCTGCAGCTTTCCAGCGGAGAGAAAAAGGTGCTTGAACACTCTGCAAGCCTTTCAACTCCCAAAAACAGGCGTATGCAAGGAGCTGCTGCAAAAACCATGCTGTGCTCGCTGCTGCTCCTCCTGAAGCTCTGGCTGCTAAATCTGAGGCTTTCCTTCCAATTTCAAGCTGCAAAGCACTTGCTGAATTGCAGGGAAAGTGCGGGAGGCGTTTGCTGTGCTGGCACACTTTCTCCTTCCTAGACAGAGTGGGGAGGCTTTTCCCTGCCATGTAGGCGACAAGAGACGCATGAGAGGGGAGATCCGGAGCTGTCCGGAGGTAAGCGCCTGTTGCCGGCGTCTTCCGGCACAAGCCCCGCTCCGGAGCGCACCGCGGCCGGCAGGATGCTCTCTGCCGGCGAAGGTGCCGCTTCGGCGGCAAGGAAGCCTCTCCGGCTTCTCCAGCACACGGAGAGCTGAAACGTGAAGAAAGAAGCTGCAGAACACTGGCACTGAGCCTGCAGCTTTCCAGCGGAGAGAAAAAGGTGCTTGAACACTCTGCAAGCCTTTCAACTCCCAAAAACAGGCGTATGCAAGGAGCTGCTGCAAAAACCATGCTGTGCTCGCTGCTGCTCCTCCTGAAGCTCTGGCTGCTAAATCTGAGGCTTTCCTTCCAATTTCAAGCTGCAAAGCACTTGCTGAATTGCAGGGAAAGTGCGGGAGGCGTTTGCTGTGCTGGCACACTTTCTCCTTCCTAGACAGAGTGGAGAGGCTTTTCCCTGCCATGTAGGCGACAAGAGACGCATGAGAGGGGAGATCCGGAGCAGTCCGGAGGTAAGCGCCTGTTGCCGGCGTCTTCCGGCACAAGCCCCGCTCCGGAGCGCACCGCGGCCGGCAGGATGCTCTCTGCCGGCGAAGGTGCCGCTTCGGCGGCAAGGAAGCCTCTCCGGCTTCTCCAGCACACGGAGAGCTGAAACGTGAAGAAAGAAGCTGCAGAACACTGGCACCGAGCCTGCAGCTTTCCAGCGGAGAGAAAAAGGTGCTTGAACACTCTGCAAGCCTTTCAACTCCCAAAAACAGGCGTATGCAAGGAGCTGCTGCAAAAACCATGCTGTGCTCGCTGCTGCTCCTCCTGAAGCTCTGGCTGCTAAATCTGAGGCTTTCCTTCCAATTTCAAGCTGCAAAGCACTTGCTGAATTGCAGGGAAAGTGCGGGAGGCGTTTGCTGTGCTGGCACACTTTCTCCTTCCTAGACAGAGTGGAGAGGCTTTTCCCTGCCATGTAGGCGACAAGAGACGCATGAGAGGGGAGATCCGGAGCTGTCCGGAGGTAAGCGCCTGTTGCCGGCGTCTTCCGGCACAAGCCCCGCTCCGGAGCGCACCGCGGCCGGCAGGATGCTCTCTGCCGGCGAAGGTGCCGCTTCGGCGGCAAGGAAGCCTCTCCGGCTTCTCCAGCACACGGAGAGCTGAAACGTGAAGAAAGAAGCTGCAGAAGACTGGCACTGAGCCTGCAGCTTTCCAGCGGAGAGAAAAAGGTGCTTGAACACTCTGCAAGCCTTTTAACTCCCAAAAACAGGCGTATGCAAGGAGCTGCTGCAAAAACCATTCTGTGCTCGCTGCTGCTCCTCCTGAAGCTCTGGCTGCTAAATCTGAGGCTTTCCTTCCAATTTCAAGCTGCAAAGCACTTGCTGAATTGCAGGGAAAGTGCGGGAGGCGTTTGCTGTGCTGGCACACTTTCTCCTTCCTAGACAGAGTGGGGAGGCTTTTCCCTGCCATGTAGGCGACAAGAGACGCATGAGAGGGGAGATCCGGAGCTGTCCGGAGGTAAGCGCCTGTTGCCGGCGTCTTCCGGCACAAGCCCCGCTCCGGAGCGCACCGCGGCCGGCAGGATGCTCTCTGCCGGCGAAGGTGCCGCTTCGGCGGCAAGGAAGCCTCTCCGGCTTCTCCAGCACACGGAGAGCTGAAACGTGAAGAAAGAAGCTGCAGAACACTGGCACTGAGCCTGCAGCTTTCCAGCGGAGAGAAAAAGGTGCTTGAACACTCTGCAAGCCTTTCAACTCCCAAAAACAGGCGTATGCAAGGAGCTGCTGCAAAAACCATGCTGTGCTCGCTGCTGCTCCTCCTGAAGCTCTGGCTGCTAAATCTGAGGCTTTCCTTCCAATTTCAAGCTGCAAAGCACTTGCTGAATTGCAGGGAAAGTGCGGGAGGCGTTTGCTGTGCTGGCACACTTTCTCCTTCCTAGACAGAGTGGGGAGGCTTTTCCCTGCCATGTAGGCGACAAGAGACGCATGAGAGGGGAGATCCGGAGCTGTCCGGAGGTAAGCGCCTGTTGCCGGCGTCTTCCGGCACAAGCCCCGCTCCGGAGCGCACCGCGGCCGGCAGGATGCTCTCTGCCGGCGAAGGTGCCGCTTCGGCGGCAAGGAAGCCTCTCCGGCTTCTCCAGCACACGGAGAGCTGAAACGTGAAGAAAGAAGCTGCAGAACACTGGCACCGAGCCTGCAGCTTTCCAGCGGAGAGAAAAAGGTGCTTGAACACTCTGCAAGCCTTTCAACTCCCAAAAACAGGCGTATGCAAGGAGCTGCTGCAAAAACCATGCTGTGCTCGCTGCTGCTCCTCCTGAAGCTCTGGCTGCTAAATCTGAGGCTTTCCTTCCAATTTCAAGCTGCAAAGCACTTGCTGAATTGCAGGGAAAGTGCGGGAGGCGTTTGCTGTGCTGGCACACTTTCTCCTTCCTAGACAGAGTGGAGAGGCTTTTCCCTGCCATGTAGGCGACAAGAGACGCATGAGAGGGGAGATCCGGAGCTGTCCGGAGGTAAGCGCCTGTTGCCGGCGTCTTCCGGCACAAGCCCCGCTCCGGAGCGCACCGCGGCCGGCAGGATGCTCTCTGCCGGCGAAGGTGCCGCTTCGGCGGCAAGGAAGCCTCTCCGGCTTCTCCAGCACACGGAGAGCTGAAACGTGAAGAAAGAAGCTGCAGAACACTGGCACTGAGCCTGCAGCTTTCCAGCGGAGAGAAAAAGGTGCTTGAACACTCTGCAAGCCTTTCAACTCCCAAAAACAGGCGTATGCAAGGAGCTGCTGCAAAAACCATGCTGTGCTCGCTGCTGCTCCTCCTGAAGCTCTGGCTGCTAAATCTGAGGCTTTCCTTCCAATTTCAAGCTGCAAAGCACTTGCTGAATTGCAGGGAAAGTGCGGGAGGCGTTTGCTGTGCTGGCACACTTTCTCCTTCCTAGACAGAGTGGAGAGGCTTTTCCCTGCCATGTAGGCGACAAGAGACGCATGAGAGGGGAGATCCGGAGCAGTCCGGAGGTAAGCGCCTGTTGCCGGCGTCTTCCGGCACAAGCCCCGCTCCGGAGCGCACCGCGGCCGGCAGGATGCTCTCTGCCGGCGAAGGTGCCGCTTCGGCGGCAAGGAAGCCTCTCCGGCTTCTCCAGCACACGGAGAGCTGAAACGTGAAGAAAGAAGCTGCAGAACACTGGCACTGAGCCTGCAGCTTTCCAGCGGAGAGAAAAAGGTGCTTGAACACTCTGCAAGCCTTTCAACTCCCAAAAACAGGCGTATGCAAGGAGCTGCTGCAAAAACCATGCTGTGCTCGCTGCTGCTCCTCCTGAAGCTCTGGCTGCTAAATCTGAGGCTTTCCTTCCAATTTCAAGCTGCAAAGCACTTGCTGAATTGCAGGGAAAGTGCGGGAGGCGTTTGCTGTGCTGGCACACTTTCTCCTTCCTAGACAGAGTGGAGAGGCTTTTCCCTGCCATGTAGGCGACAAGAGACGCGTGAGAGGGGAGATCCGGAGCTGTCCGGAGGTAAGCGCCTGTTGCCGGCGTCTTCCGGCACAAGCCCCGCTCCGGAGCGCACCGCGGCCGGCAGGATGCTCTCTGCCGGCGAAGGTGCCGCTTCGGCGGCAAGGAAGCCTCTCCGGCTTCTCCAGCACACGGAGAGCTGAAACGTGAAGAAAGAAGCTGCAGAACACTGGCACCGAGCCTGCAGCTTTCCAGCGGAGAGAAAAAGGTGCTTGAACACTCTGCAAGCCTTTCAACTCCCAAAAACAGGCGTATGCAAGGAGCTGCTGCAAAAACCATGCTGTGCTCGCTGCTGCTCCTCCTGAAGCTCTGGCTGCTAAATCTGAGGCTTTCCTTCCAATTTCAAGCTGCAAAGCACTTGCTGAATTGCAGGGAAAGTGCGGGAGGCGTTTGCTGTGCTGGCACACTTTCTCCTTCCTAGACAGAGTGGGGAGGCTTTTCCCTGCCATGTAGGCGACAAGAGACGCATGAGAGGGGAGATCCGGAGCTGTCCGGAGGTAAGCGCCTGTTGCCGGCCTCTTCCGGCACAAGCCCCGCTCCGGAGCGCACCGCGGCCGGCAGGATGCTCTCTGCCGGCGAAGGTGCCGCTTCGGCGGCAAGGAAGCCTCTCCGGCTTCTCCAGCACACGGAGAGCTGAAACGTGAAGAAAGAAGCTGCAGAACACTGGCACCGAGCCTGCAGCTTTCCAGCGGAGAGAAAAAGGTGCTTGAACACTCTGCAAGCCTTTCAACTCCCAAAAACAGGCGTATGCAAGGAGCTGCTGCAAAAACCATGCTGTGCTCGCTGCTGCTCCTCCTGAAGCTCTGGCTGCTAAATCTGAGGCTTTCCTTCCAATTTCAAGCTGCAAAGCACTTGCTGAATTGCAGGGAAAGTGCGGGAGGCGTTTGCTGTGCTGGCACACTTTCTCCTTCCTAGACAGAGTGGGGAGGCTTTTCCCTGCCATGTAGGCGACAAGAGACGCATGAGAGGGGAGATCCGGAGCTGTCCGGAGGTAAGCGCCTGTTGCCGGCGTCTTCCGGCACAAGCCCCGCTCCGGAGCGCACCGCGGCCGGCAGGATGCTCTCTGCCGGCGAAGGTGCCGCTTCGGCGGCAAGGAAGCCTCTCCGGCTTCTCCAGCACACGGAGAGCTGAAACGTGAAGAAAGAAGCTGCAGAACACTGGCACCGAGCCTGCAGCTTTCCAGCGGAGAGAAAAAGGTGCTTGAACACTCTGCAAGCCTTTCAACTCCCAAAAACAGGCGTATGCAAGGAGCTGCTGCAAAAACCATGCTGTGCTCGCTGCTGCTCCTCCTGAAGCTCTGGCTGCTAAATCTGAGGCTTTCCTTCCAATTTCAAGCTGCAAAGCACTTGCTGAATTGCAGGGAAAGTGCGGGAGGCGTTTGCTGTGCTGGCACACTTTCTCCTTCCTAGACAGAGTGGAGAGGCTTTTCCCTGCCATGTAGGCGACAAGAGACGCATGAGAGGGGAGATCCGGAGCTGTCCGGAGGTAAGCGCCTGTTGCCGGCGTCTTCCGGCACAAGCCCCGCTCCGGAGCGCACCGCGGCCGGCAGGATGCTCTCTGCCGGCGAAGGTGCCGCTTCGGCGGCAAGGAAGCCTCTCCGGCTTCTCCAGCACACGGAGAGCTGAAACGTGAAGAAAGAAGCTGCAGAACACTGGCACCGAGCCTGCAGCTTTCCAGCGGAGAGAAAAAGGTGCTTGAACACTCTGCAAGCCTTTCAACTCCCAAAAACAGGCGTATGCAAGGAGCTGCTGCAAAAACCATGCTGTGCTCGCTGCTGCTCCTCCTGAAGCTCTGGCTGCTAAATCTGAGGCTTTCCTTCCAATTTCAAGCTGCAAAGCACTTGCTGAATTGCAGGGAAAGTGCGGGAGGCGTTTGCTGTGCTGGCACACTTTCTCCTTCCTAGACAGAGTGGGGAGGCTTTTCCCTGCCATGTAGGCGACAAGAGACGCATGAGAGGGGAGATCCGGAGCTGTCCGGAGGTAAGCGCCTGTTGCCGGCGTCTTCCGGCACAAGCCCCGCTCCGGAGCGCACCGCGGCCGGCAGGATGCTCTCTGCCGGCGAAGGTGCCGCTTCGGCGGCAAGGAAGCCTCTCCGGCTTCTCCAGCACACGGAGAGCTGAAACGTGAAGAAAGAAGCTGCAGAACACTGGCACCGAGCCTGCAGCTTTCCAGCGGAGAGAAAAAGGTGCTTGAACACTCTGCAAGCCTTTCAACTCCCAAAAACAGGCGTATGCAAGGAGCTGCTGCAAAAACCATGCTGTGCTCGCTGCTGCTCCTCCTGAAGCTCTGGCTGCTAAATCTGAGGCTTTCCTTCCAATTTCAAGCTGCAAAGCACTTGCTGAATTGCAGGGAAAGTGCGGGAGGCGTTTGCTGTGCTGGCACACTTTCTCCTTCCTAGACAGAGTGGGGAGGCTTTTCCCTGCCATGTAGGCGACAAGAGACGCATGAGAGGGGAGATCCGGAGCTGTCCGGAGGTAAGCGCCTGTTGCCGGCGTCTTCCGGCACAAGCCCCGCTCCGGAGCGCACCGCGGCCGGCAGGATGCTCTCTGCCGGCGAAGGTGCCGCTTCGGCGGCAAGGAAGCCTCTCCGGCTTCTCCAGCACACGGAGAGCTGAAACGTGAAGAAAGAAGCTGCAGAACACTGGCACCGAGCCTGCAGCTTTCCAGCGGAGAGAAAAAGGTGCTTGAACACTCTGCAAGCCTTTCAACTCCCAAAAACAGGCGTATGCAAGGAGCTGCTGCAAAAACCATGCTGTGCTCGCTGCTGCTCCTCCTGAAGCTCTGGCTGCTAAATCTGAGGCTTTCCTTCCAATTTCAAGCTGCAAAGCACTTGCTGAATTGCAGGGAAAGTGCGGGAGGCGTTTGCTGTGCTGGCACACTTTCTCCTTCCTAGACAGAGTGGAGAGGCTTTTCCCTGCCATGTAGGCGACAAGAGACGCATGAGAGGGGAGATCCGGAGCTGTCCGGAGGTAAGCGCCTGTTGCCGGCGTCTTCCGGCACAAGCCCCGCTCCGGAGCGCACCGCGGCCGGCAGGATGCTCTCTGCCGGCGAAGGTGCCGCTTCGGCGGCAAGGAAGCCTCTCCGGCTTCTCCAGCACACGGAGAGCTGAAACGTGAAGAAAGAAGCTGCAGAACACTGGCACCGAGCCTGCAGCTTTCCAGCGGAGAGAAAAAGGTGCTTGAACACTCTGCAAGCCTTTCAACTCCCAAAAACAGGCGTATGCAAGGAGCTGCTGCAAAAACCATGCTGTGCTCGCTGCTGCTCCTCCTGAAGCTCTGGCTGCTAAATCTGAGGCTTTCCTTCCAATTTCAAGCTGCAAAGCACTTGCTGAATTGCAGGGAAAGTGCGGGAGGCGTTTGCTGTGCTGGCACACTTTCTCCTTCCTAGACAGAGTGGAGAGGCTTTTCCCTGCCATGTAGGCGACAAGAGACGCATGAGAGGGGAGATCCGGAGCTGTCCGGAGGTAAGCGCCTGTTGCCGGCGTCTTCCGGCACAAGCCCCGCTCCGGAGCGCACCGCGGCCGGCAGGATGCTCTCTGCCGGCGAAGGTGCCGCTTCGGCGGCAAGGAAGCCTCTCCGGCTTCTCCAGCACACGGAGAGCTGAAACGTGAAGAAAGAAGCTGCAGAACACTGGCACCGAGCCTGCAGCTTTCCAGCGGAGAGAAAAAGGTGCTTGAACACTCTGCAAGCCTTTCAACTCCCAAAAACAGGCGTATGCAAGGAGCTGCTGCAAAAACCATGCTGTGCTCGCTGCTGCTCCTCCTGAAGCTCTGGCTGCTAAATCTGAGGCTTTCCTTCCAATTTCAAGCTGCAAAGCACTTGCTGAATTGCAGGGAAAGTGCGGGAGGCGTTTGCTGTGCTGGCACACTTTCTCCTTCCTAGACAGAGTGGGGAGGCTTTTCCCTGCCATGTAGGCGACAAGAGACGCATGAGAGGGGAGATCCGGAGCTGTCCGGAGGTAAGCGCCTGTTGCCGGCGTCTTCCGGCACAAGCCCCGCTCCGGAGCGCACCGCGGCCGGCAGGATGCTCTCTGCCGGCGAAGGTGCCGCTTCGGCGGCAAGGAAGCCTCTCCGGCTTCTCCAGCACACGGAGAGCTGAAACGTGAAGAAAGAAGCTGCAGAACACTGGCACCGAGCCTGCAGCTTTCCAGCGGAGAGAAAAAGGTGCTTGAACACTCTGCAAGCCTTTCAACTCCCAAAAACAGGCGTATGCAAGGAGCTGCTGCAAAAACCATGCTGTGCTCGCTGCTGCTCCTCCTGAAGCTCTGGCTGCTAAATCTGAGGCTTTCCTTCCAATTTCAAGCTGCAAAGCACTTGCTGAATTGCAGGGAAAGTGCGGGAGGCGTTTGCTGTGCTGGCACACTTTCTCCTTCCTAGACAGAGTGGAGAGGCTTTTCCCTGCCATGTAGGCGACAAGAGACGCATGAGAGGGGAGATCCGGAGCTGTCCGGAGGTAAGCGCCTGTTGCCGGCGTCTTCCGGCACAAGCCCCGCTCCGGAGCGCACCGCGGCCGGCAGGATGCTCTCTGCCGGCGAAGGTGCCGCTTCGGCGGCAAGGAAGCCTCTCCGGCTTCTCCAGCACACGGAGAGCTGAAACGTGAAGAAAGAAGCTGCAGAACACTGGCACCGAGCCTGCAGCTTTCCAGCGGAGAGAAAAAGGTGCTTGAACACTCTGCAAGCCTTTCAACTCCCAAAAACAGGCGTATGCAAGGAGCTGCTGCAAAAACCATGCTGTGCTCGCTGCTGCTCCTCCTGAAGCTCTGGCTGCTAAATCTGAGGCTTTCCTTCCAATTTCAAGCTGCAAAGCACTTGCTGAATTGCAGGGAAAGTGCGGGAGGCGTTTGCTGTGCTGGCACACTTTCTCCTTCCTAGACAGAGTGGAGAGGCTTTTCCCTGCCATGTAGGCGACAAGAGACGCATGAGAGGGGAGATCCGGAGCTGTCCGGAGGTAAGCGCCTGTTGCCGGCGTCTTCCGGCACAAGCCCCGCTCCGGAGCGCACCGCGGCCGGCAGGATGCTCTCTGCCGGCGAAGGTGCCGCTTCGGCGGCAAGGAAGCCTCTCCGGCTTCTCCAGCACACGGAGAGCTGAAACGTGAAGAAAGAAGCTGCAGAACACTGGCACCGAGCCTGCAGCTTTCCAGCGGAGAGAAAAAGGTGCTTGAACACTCTGCAAGCCTTTCAACTCCCAAAAACAGGCGTATGCAAGGAGCTGCTGCAAAAACCATGCTGTGCTCGCTGCTGCTCCTCCTGAAGCTCTGGCTGCTAAATCTGAGGCTTTCCTTCCAATTTCAAGCTGCAAAGCACTTGCTGAATTGCAGGGAAAGTGCGGGAGGCGTTTGCTGTGCTGGCACACTTTCTCCTTCCTAGACAGAGTGGAGAGGCTTTTCCCTGCCATGTAGGCGACAAGAGACGCATGAGAGGGGAGATCCGGAGCTGTCCGGAGGTAAGCGCCTGTTGCCGGCGTCTTCCGGCACAAGCCCCGCTCCGGAGCGCACCGCGGCCGGCAGGATGCTCTCTGCCGGCGAAGGTGCCGCTTCGGCGGCAAGGAAGCCTCTCCGGCTTCTCCAGCACACGGAGAGCTGAAACGTGAAGAAAGAAGCTGCAGAACACTGGCACCGAGCCTGCAGCTTTCCAGCGGAGAGAAAAAGGTGCTTGAACACTCTGCAAGCCTTTCAACTCCCAAAAACAGGCGTATGCAAGGAGCTGCTGCAAAAACCATGCTGTGCTCGCTGCTGCTCCTCCTGAAGCTCTGGCTGCTAAATCTGAGGCTTTCCTTCCAATTTCAAGCTGCAAAGCACTTGCTGAATTGCAGGGAAAGTGCGGGAGGCGTTTGCTGTGCTGGCACACTTTCTCCTTCCTAGACAGAGTGGGGAGGCTTTTCCCTGCCATGTAGGCGACAAGAGACGCATGAGAGGGGAGATCCGGAGCTGTCCGGAGGTAAGCGCCTGTTGCCGGCGTCTTCCGGCACAAGCCCCGCTCCGGAGCGCACCGCGGCCGGCAGGATGCTCTCTGCCGGCGAAGGTGCCGCTTCGGCGGCAAGGAAGCCTCTCCGGCTTCTCCAGCACACGGAGAGCTGAAACGTGAAGAAAGAAGCTGCAGAACACTGGCACCGAGCCTGCAGCTTTCCAGCGGAGAGAAAAAGGTGCTTGAACACTCTGCAAGCCTTTCAACTCCCAAAAACAGGCGTATGCAAGGAGCTGCTGCAAAAACCATGCTGTGCTCGCTGCTGCTCCTCCTGAAGCTCTGGCTGCTAAATCTGAGGCTTTCCTTCCAATTTCAAGCTGCAAAGCACTTGCTGAATTGCAGGGAAAGTGCGGGAGGCGTTTGCTGTGCTGGCACACTTTCTCCTTCCTAGACAGAGTGGAGAGGCTTTTCCCTGCCATGTAGGCGACAAGAGACGCATGAGAGGGGAGATCCGGAGCTGTCCGGAGGTAAGCGCCTGTTGCCGGCGTCTTCCGGCACAAGCCCCGCTCCGGAGCGCACCGCGGCCGGCAGGATGCTCTCTGCCGGCGAAGGTGCCGCTTCGGCGGCAAGGAAGCCTCTCCGGCTTCTCCAGCACACGGAGAGCTGAAACGTGAAGAAAGAAGCTGCAGAACACTGGCACCGAGCCTGCAGCTTTCCAGCGGAGAGAAAAAGGTGCTTGAACACTCTGCAAGCCTTTCAACTCCCAAAAACAGGCGTATGCAAGGAGCTGCTGCAAAAACCATGCTGTGCTCGCTGCTGCTCCTCCTGAAGCTCTGGCTGCTAAATCTGAGGCTTTCCTTCCAATTTCAAGCTGCAAAGCACTTGCTGAATTGCAGGGAAAGTGCGGGAGGCGTTTGCTGTGCTGGCACACTTTCTCCTTCCTAGACAGAGTGGAGAGGCTTTTCCCTGCCATGTAGGCGACAAGAGACGCATGAGAGGGGAGATCCGGAGCTGTCCGGAGGTAAGCGCCTGTTGCCGGCGTCTTCCGGCACAAGCCCCGCTCCGGAGCGCACCGCGGCCGGCAGGATGCTCTCTGCCGGCGAAGGTGCCGCTTCGGCGGCAAGGAAGCCTCTCCGGCTTCTCCAGCACACGGAGAGCTGAAACGTGAAGAAAGAAGCTGCAGAACACTGGCACCGAGCCTGCAGCTTTCCAGCGGAGAGAAAAAGGTGCTTGAACACTCTGCAAGCCTTTCAACTCCCAAAAACAGGCGTATGCAAGGAGCTGCTGCAAAAACCATGCTGTGCTCGCTGCTGCTCCTCCTGAAGCTCTGGCTGCTAAATCTGAGGCTTTCCTTCCAATTTCAAGCTGCAAAGCACTTGCTGAATTGCAGGGAAAGTGCGGGAGGCATTTGCTGTGCTGGCACACTTTCTCCTTCCTAGACAGAGTGGGGAGGCTTTTCCCTGCCATGTAGGCGACAAGAGACGCATGAGAGGGGAGATCCGGAGCTGTCCGGAGGTAAGCGCCTGTTGCCGGCGTCTTCCGGCACAAGCCCCGCTCCGGAGCGCACCGCGGCCGGCAGGATGCTCTCTGCCGGCGAAGGTGCCGCTTCGGCGGCAAGGAAGCCTCTCCGGCTTCTCCAGCACACGGAGAGCTGAAACGTGAAGAAAGAAGCTGCAGAACACTGGCACCGAGCCTGCAGCTTTCCAGCGGAGAGAAAAAGGTGCTTGAACACTCTGCAAGCCTTTCAACTCCCAAAAACAGGCGTATGCAAGGAGCTGCTGCAAAAACCATGCTGTGCTCGCTGCTGCTCCTCCTGAAGCTCTGGCTGCTAAATCTGAGGCTTTCCTTCCAATTTCAAGCTGCAAAGCACTTGCTGAATTGCAGGGAAAGTGCGGGAGGCGTTTGCTGTGCTGGCACACTTTCTCCTTCCTAGACAGAGTGGAGAGGCTTTTCCCTGCCATGTAGGCGACAAGAGACGCATGAGAGGGGAGATCCGGAGCTGTCCGGAGGTAAGCGCCTGTTGCCGGCGTCTTCCGGCACAAGCCCCGCTCCGGAGCGCACCGCGGCCGGCAGGATGCTCTCTGCCGGCGAAGGTGCCGCTTCGGCGGCAAGGAAGCCTCTCCGGCTTCTCCAGCACACGGAGAGCTGAAACGTGAAGAAAGAAGCTGCAGAACACTGGCACCGAGCCTGCAGCTTTCCAGCGGAGAGAAAAAGGTGCTTGAACACTCTGCAAGCCTTTCAACTCCCAAAAACAGGCGTATGCAAGGAGCTGCTGCAAAAACCATGCTGTGCTCGCTGCTGCTCCTCCTGAAGCTCTGGCTGCTAAATCTGAGGCTTTCCTTCCAATTTCAAGCTGCAAAGCACTTGCTGAATTGCAGGGAAAGTGCGGGAGGCGTTTGCTGTGCTGGCACACTTTCTCCTTCCTAGACAGAGTGGAGAGGCTTTTCCCTGCCATGTAGGCGACAAGAGACGCATGAGAGGGGAGATCCGGAGCTGTCCGGAGGTAAGCGCCTGTTGCCGGCGTCTTCCGGCACAAGCCCCGCTCCGGAGCGCACCGCGGCCGGCAGGATGCTCTCTGCCGGCGAAGGTGCCGCTTCGGCGGCAAGGAAGCCTCTCCGGCTTCTCCAGCACACGGAGAGCTGAAACGTGAAGAAAGAAGCTGCAGAACACTGGCACCGAGCCTGCAGCTTTCCAGCGGAGAGAAAAAGGTGCTTGAACACTCTGCAAGCCTTTCAACTCCCAAAAACAGGCGTATGCAAGGAGCTGCTGCAAAAACCATGCTGTGCTCGCTGCTGCTCCTCCTGAAGCTCTGGCTGCTAAATCTGAGGCTTTCCTTCCAATTTCAAGCTGCAAAGCACTTGCTGAATTGCAGGGAAAGTGCGGGAGGCGTTTGCTGTGCTGGCACACTTTCTCCTTCCTAGACAGAGTGGGGAGGCTTTTCCCTGCCATGTAGGCGACAAGAGACGCATGAGAGGGGAGATCCGGAGCTGTCCGGAGGTAAGCGCCTGTTGCCGGCGTCTTCCGGCACAAGCCCCGCTCCGGAGCGCACCGCGGCCGGCAGGATGCTCTCTGCCGGCGAAGGTGCCGCTTCGGCGGCAAGGAAGCCTCTCCGGCTTCTCCAGCACACGGAGAGCTGAAACGTGAAGAAAGAAGCTGCAGAACACTGGCACCGAGCCTGCAGCTTTCCAGCGGAGAGAAAAAGGTGCTTGAACACTCTGCAAGCCTTTCAACTCCCAAAAACAGGCGTATGCAAGGAGCTGCTGCAAAAACCATGCTGTGCTCGCTGCTGCTCCTCCTGAAGCTCTGGCTGCTAAATCTGAGGCTTTCCTTCCAATTTCAAGCTGCAAAGCACTTGCTGAATTGCAGGGAAAGTGCGGGAGGCGTTTGCTGTGCTGGCACACTTTCTCCTTCCTAGACAGAGTGGAGAGGCTTTTCCCTGCCATGTAGGCGACAAGAGACGCATGAGAGGGGAGATCCGGAGCTGTCCGGAGGTAAGCGCCTGTTGCCGGCGTCTTCCGGCACAAGCCCCGCTCCGGAGCGCACCGCGGCCGGCAGGATGCTCTCTGCCGGCGAAGGTGCCGCTTCGGCGGCAAGGAAGCCTCTCCGGCTTCTCCAGCACACGGAGAGCTGAAACGTGAAGAAAGAAGCTGCAGAACACTGGCACCGAGCCTGCAGCTTTCCAGCGGAGAGAAAAAGGTGCTTGAACACTCTGCAAGCCTTTCAACTCCCAAAAACAGGCGTATGCAAGGAGCTGCTGCAAAAACCATGCTGTGCTCGCTGCTGCTCCTCCTGAAGCTCTGGCTGCTAAATCTGAGGCTTTCCTTCCAATTTCAAGCTGCAAAGCACTTGCTGAATTGCAGGGAAAGTGCGGGAGGCGTTTGCTGTGCTGGCACACTTTCTCCTTCCTAGACAGAGTGGGGAGGCTTTTCCCTGCCATGTAGGCGACAAGAGACGCATGAGAGGGGAGATCCGGAGCTGTCCGGAGGTAAGCGCCTGTTGCCGGCGTCTTCCGGCACAAGCCCCGCTCCGGAGCGCACCGCGGCCGGCAGGATGCTCTCTGCCGGCGAAGGTGCCGCTTCGGCGGCAAGGAAGCCTCTCCGGCTTCTCCAGCACACGGAGAGCTGAAACGTGAAGAAAGAAGCTGCAGAACACTGGCACCGAGCCTGCAGCTTTCCAGCGGAGAGAAAAAGGTGCTTGAACACTCTGCAAGCCTTTCAACTCCCAAAAACAGGCGTATGCAAGGAGCTGCTGCAAAAACCATGCTGTGCTCGCTGCTGCTCCTCCTGAAGCTCTGGCTGCTAAATCTGAGGCTTTCCTTCCAATTTCAAGCTGCAAAGCACTTGCTGAATTGCAGGGAAAGTGCGGGAGGCGTTTGCTGTGCTGGCACACTTTCTCCTTCCTAGACAGAGTGGAGAGGCTTTTCCCTGCCATGTAGGCGACAAGAGACGCATGAGAGGGGAGATCCGGAGCTGTCCGGAGGTAAGCGCCTGTTGCCGGCGTCTTCCGGCACAAGCCCCGCTCCGGAGCGCACCGCGGCCGGCAGGATGCTCTCTGCCGGCGAAGGTGCCGCTTCGGCGGCAAGGAAGCCTCTCCGGCTTCTCCAGCACACGGAGAGCTGAAACGTGAAGAAAGAAGCTGCAGAACACTGGCACCGAGCCTGCAGCTTTCCAGCGGAGAGAAAAAGGTGCTTGAACACTCTGCAAGCCTTTCAACTCCCAAAAACAGGCGTATGCAAGGAGCTGCTGCAAAAACCATGCTGTGCTCGCTGCTGCTCCTCCTGAAGCTCTGGCTGCTAAATCTGAGGCTTTCCTTCCAATTTCAAGCTGCAAAGCACTTGCTGAATTGCAGGGAAAGTGCGGGAGGCGTTTGCTGTGCTGGCACACTTTCTCCTTCCTAGACAGAGTGGAGAGGCTTTTCCCTGCCATGTAGGCGACAAGAGACGCATGAGAGGGGAGATCCGGAGCTGTCCGGAGGTAAGCGCCTGTTGCCGGCGTCTTCCGGCACAAGCCCCGCTCCGGAGCGCACCGCGGCCGGCAGGATGCTCTCTGCCGGCGAAGGTGCCGCTTCGGCGGCAAGGAAGCCTCTCCGGCTTCTCCAGCACACGGAGAGCTGAAACGTGAAGAAAGAAGCTGCAGAACACTGGCACCGAGCCTGCAGCTTTCCAGCGGAGAGAAAAAGGTGCTTGAACACTCTGCAAGCCTTTCAACTCCCAAAAACAGGCGTATGCAAGGAGCTGCTGCAAAAACCATGCTGTGCTCGCTGCTGCTCCTCCTGAAGCTCTGGCTGCTAAATCTGAGGCTTTCCTTCCAATTTCAAGCTGCAAAGCACTTGCTGAATTGCAGGGAAAGTGCGGGAGGCGTTTGCTGTGCTGGCACACTTTCTCCTTCCTACACAGAGTGGGGAGGCTTTTCCCTGCCATGTAGGCGACAAGAGACGCATGAGAGGGGAGATCCGGAGCTGTCCGGAGGTAAGCGCCTGTTGCCGGCGTCTTCCGGCACAAGCCCCGCTCCGGAGCGCACCGCGGCCGGCAGGATGCTCTCTGCCGGCGAAGGTGCCGCTTCGGCGGCAAGGAAGCCTCTCCGGCTTCTCCAGCACACGGAGAGCTGAAACGTGAAGAAAGAAGCTGCAGAACACTGGCACCGAGCCTGCAGCTTTCCAGCGGAGAGAAAAAGGTGCTTGAACACTCTGCAAGCCTTTCAACTCCCAAAAACAGGCGTATGCAAGGAGCTGCTGCAAAAACCATGCTGTGCTCGCTGCTGCTCCTCCTGAAGCTCTGGCTGCTAAATCTGAGGCTTTCCTTCCAATTTCAAGCTGCAAAGCACTTGCTGAATTGCAGGGAAAGTGCGGGAGGCGTTTGCTGTGCTGGCACACTTTCTCCTTCCTAGACAGAGTGGAGAGGCTTTTCCCTGCCATGTAGGCGACAAGAGACGCATGAGAGGGGAGATCCGGAGCTGTCCGGAGGTAAGCGCCTGTTGCCGGCGTCTTCCGGCACAAGCCCCGCTCCGGAGCGCACCGCGGCCGGCAGGATGCTCTCTGCCGGCGAAGGTGCCGCTTCGGCGGCAAGGAAGCCTCTCCGGCTTCTCCAGCACACGGAGAGCTGAAACGTGAAGAAAGAAGCTGCAGAACACTGGCACCGAGCCTGCAGCTTTCCAGCGGAGAGAAAAAGGTGCTTGAACACTCTGCAAGCCTTTCAACTCCCAAAAACAGGCGTATGCAAGGAGCTGCTGCAAAAACCATGCTGTGCTCGCTGCTGCTCCTCCTGAAGCTCTGGCTGCTAAATCTGAGGCTTTCCTTCCAATTTCAAGCTGCAAAGCACTTGCTGAATTGCAGGGAAAGTGCGGGAGGCGTTTGCTGTGCTGGCACACTTTCTCCTTCCTAGACAGAGTGGAGAGGCTTTTCCCTGCCATGTAGGCGACAAGAGACGCATGAGAGGGGAGATCCGGAGCTGTCCGGAGGTAAGCGCCTGTTGCCGGCGTCTTCCGGCACAAGCCCCGCTCCGGAGCGCACCGCGGCCGGCAGGATGCTCTCTGCCGGCGAAGGTGCCGCTTCGGCGGCAAGGAAGCCTCTCCGGCTTCTCCAGCACACGGAGAGCTGAAACGTGAAGAAAGAAGCTGCAGAACACTGGCACCGAGCCTGCAGCTTTCCAGCGGAGAGAAAAAGGTGCTTGAACACTCTGCAAGCCTTTCAACTCCCAAAAACAGGCGTATGCAAGGAGCTGCTGCAAAAACCATGCTGTGCTCGCTGCTGCTCCTCCTGAAGCTCTGGCTGCTAAATCTGAGGCTTTCCTTCCAATTTCAAGCTGCAAAGCACTTGCTGAATTGCAGGGAAAGTGCGGGAGGCATTTGCTGTGCTGGCACACTTTCTCCTTCCTAGACAGAGTGGGGAGGCTTTTCCCTGCCATGTAGGCGACAAGAGACGCATGAGAGGGGAGATCCGGAGCTGTCCGGAGGTAAGCGCCTGTTGCCGGCGTCTTCCGGCACAAGCCCCGCTCCGGAGCGCACCGCGGCCGGCAGGATGCTCTCTGCCGGCGAAGGTGCCGCTTCGGCGGCAAGGAAGCCTCTCCGGCTTCTCCAGCACACGGAGAGCTGAAACGTGAAGAAAGAAGCTGCAGAACACTGGCACCGAGCCTGCAGCTTTCCAGCGGAGAGAAAAAGGTGCTTGAACACTCTGCAAGCCTTTCAACTCCCAAAAACAGGCGTATGCAAGGAGCTGCTGCAAAAACCATGCTGTGCTCGCTGCTGCTCCTCCTGAAGCTCTGGCTGCTAAATCTGAGGCTTTCCTTCCAATTTCAAGCTGCAAAGCACTTGCTGAATTGCAGGGAAAGTGCGGGAGGCGTTTGCTGTGCTGGCACACTTTCTCCTTCCTAGACAGAGTGGAGAGGCTTTTCCCTGCCATGTAGGCGACAAGAGACGCATGAGAGGGGAGATCCGGAGCTGTCCGGAGGTAAGCGCCTGTTGCCGGCGTCTTCCGGCACAAGCCCCGCTCCGGAGCGCACCGCGGCCGGCAGGATGCTCTCTGCCGGCGAAGGTGCCGCTTCGGCGGCAAGGAAGCCTCTCCGGCTTCTCCAGCACACGGAGAGCTGAAACGTGAAGAAAGAAGCTGCAGAACACTGGCACCGAGCCTGCAGCTTTCCAGCGGAGAGAAAAAGGTGCTTGAACACTCTGCAAGCCTTTCAACTCCCAAAAACAGGCGTATGCAAGGAGCTGCTGCAAAAACCATGCTGTGCTCGCTGCTGCTCCTCCTGAAGCTCTGGCTGCTAAATCTGAGGCTTTCCTTCCAATTTCAAGCTGCAAAGCACTTGCTGAATTGCAGGGAAAGTGCGGGAGGCGTTTGCTGTGCTGGCACACTTTCTCCTTCCTAGACAGAGTGGAGAGGCTTTTCCCTGCCATGTAGGCGACAAGAGACGCATGAGAGGGGAGATCCGGAGCTGTCCGGAGGTAAGCGCCTGTTGCCGGCGTCTTCCGGCACAAGCCCCGCTCCGGAGCGCACCGCGGCCGGCAGGATGCTCTCTGCCGGCGAAGGTGCCGCTTCGGCGGCAAGGAAGCCTCTCCGGCTTCTCCAGCACACGGAGAGCTGAAACGTGAAGAAAGAAGCTGCAGAACACTGGCACCGAGCCTGCAGCTTTCCAGCGGAGAGAAAAAGGTGCTTGAACACTCTGCAAGCCTTTCAACTCCCAAAAACAGGCGTATGCAAGGAGCTGCTGCAAAAACCATGCTGTGCTCGCTGCTGCTCCTCCTGAAGCTCTGGCTGCTAAATCTGAGGCTTTCCTTCCAATTTCAAGCTGCAAAGCACTTGCTGAATTGCAGGGAAAGTGCGGGAGGCGTTTGCTGTGCTGGCACACTTTCTCCTTCCTAGACAGAGTGGGGAGGCTTTTCCCTGCCATGTAGGCGACAAGAGACGCATGAGAGGGGAGATCCGGAGCTGTCCGGAGGTAAGCGCCTGTTGCCGGCGTCTTCCGGCACAAGCCCCGCTCCGGAGCGCACCGCGGCCGGCAGGATGCTCTCTGCCGGCGAAGGTGCCGCTTCGGCGGCAAGGAAGCCTCTCCGGCTTCTCCAGCACACGGAGAGCTGAAACGTGAAGAAAGAAGCTGCAGAACACTGGCACCGAGCCTGCAGCTTTCCAGCGGAGAGAAAAAGGTGCTTGAACACTCTGCAAGCCTTTCAACTCCCAAAAACAGGCGTATGCAAGGAGCTGCTGCAAAAACCATGCTGTGCTCGCTGCTGCTCCTCCTGAAGCTCTGGCTGCTAAATCTGAGGCTTTCATTCCAATTTCAAGCTGCAAAGCACTTGCTGAATTGCAGGGAAAGTGCGGGAGGCGTTTGCTGTGCTGGCACACTTTCTCCTTCCTAGACAGAGTGGAGAGGCTTTTCCCTGCCATGTAGGCGACAAGAGACGCATGAGAGGGGAGATCCGGAGCTGTCCGGAGGTAAGCGCCTGTTGCCGGCGTCTTCCGGCACAAGCCCCGCTCCGGAGCGCACCGCGGCCGGCAGGATGCTCTCTGCCGGCGAAGGTGCCGCTTCGGCGGCAAGGAAGCCTCTCCGGCTTCTCCAGCACACGGAGAGCTGAAACGTGAAGAAAGAAGCTGCAGAACACTGGCACCGAGCCTGCAGCTTTCCAGCGGAGAGAAAAAGGTGCTTGAACACTCTGCAAGCCTTTCAACTCCCAAAAACAGGCGTATGCAAGGAGCTGCTGCAAAAACCATGCTGTGCTCGCTGCTGCTCCTCCTGAAGCTCTGGCTGCTAAATCTGAGGCTTTCCTTCCAATTTCAAGCTGCAAAGCACTTGCTGAATTGCAGGGAAAGTGCGGGAGGCGTTTGCTGTGCTGGCACACTTTCTCCTTCCTAGACAGAGTGGGGAGGCTTTTCCCTGCCATGTAGGCGACAAGAGACGCATGAGAGGGGAGATCCGGAGCTGTCCGGAGGTAAGCGCCTGTTGCCGGCGTCTTCCGGCACAAGCCCCGCTCCGGAGCGCACCGCGGCCGGCAGGATGCTCTCTGCCGGCGAAGGTGCCGCTTCGGCGGCAAGGAAGCCTCTCCGGCTTCTCCAGCACACGGAGAGCTGAAACGTGAAGAAAGAAGCTGCAGAACACTGGCACCGAGCCTGCAGCTTTCCAGCGGAGAGAAAAAGGTGCTTGAACACTCTGCAAGCCTTTCAACTCCCAAAAACAGGCGTATGCAAGGAGCTGCTGCAAAAACCATGCTGTGCTCGCTGCTGCTCCTCCTGAAGCTCTGGCTGCTAAATCTGAGGCTTTCCTTCCAATTTCAAGCTGCAAAGCACTTGCTGAATTGCAGGGAAAGTGCGGGAGGCGTTTGCTGTGCTGGCACACTTTCTCCTTCCTAGACAGAGTGGAGAGGCTTTTCCCTGCCATGTAGGCGACAAGAGACGCATGAGAGGGGAGATCCGGAGCTGTCCGGAGGTAAGCGCCTGTTGCCGGCGTCTTCCGGCACAAGCCCCGCTCCGGAGCGCACCGCGGCCGGCAGGATGCTCTCTGCCGGCGAAGGTGCCGCTTCGGCGGCAAGGAAGCCTCTCCGGCTTCTCCAGCACACGGAGAGCTGAAACGTGAAGAAAGAAGCTGCAGAACACTGGCACCGAGCCTGCAGCTTTCCAGCGGAGAGAAAAAGGTGCTTGAACACTCTGCAAGCCTTTCAACTCCCAAAAACAGGCGTATGCAAGGAGCTGCTGCAAAAACCATGCTGTGCTCGCTGCTGCTCCTCCTGAAGCTCTGGCTGCTAAATCTGAGGCTTTCCTTCCAATTTCAAGCTGCAAAGCACTTGCTGAATTGCAGGGAAAGTGCGGGAGGCGTTTGCTGTGCTGGCACACTTTCTCCTTCCTAGACAGAGTGGGGAGGCTTTTCCCTGCCATGTAGGCGACAAGAGACGCATGAGAGGGGAGATCCGGAGCTGTCCGGAGGTAAGCGCCTGTTGCCGGCGTCTTCCGGCACAAGCCCCGCTCCGGAGCGCACCGCGGCCGGCAGGATGCTCTCTGCCGGCGAAGGTGCCGCTTCGGCGGCAAGGAAGCCTCTCCGGCTTCTCCAGCACACGGAGAGCTGAAACGTGAAGAAAGAAGCTGCAGAACACTGGCACTGAGCCTGCAGCTTTCCAGCGGAGAGAAAAAGGTGCTTGAACACTCTGCAAGCCTTTCAACTCCCAAAAACAGGCGTATGCAAGGAGCTGCTGCAAAAACCATGCTGTGCTCGCTGCTGCTCCTCCTGAAGCTCTGGCTGCTAAATCTGAGGCTTTCCTTCCAATTTCAAGCTGCAAAGCACTTGCTGAATTGCAGGGAAAGTGCGGGAGGCGTTTGCTGTGCTGGCACACTTTCTCCTTCCTAGACAGAGTGGAGAGGCTTTTCCCTGCCATGTAGGCGACAAGAGACGCATGAGAGGGGAGATCCGGAGCTGTCCGGAGGTAAGCGCCTGTTGCCGGCGTCTTCCGGCACAAGCCCCGCTCCGGAGCGCACCGCGGCCGGCAGGATGCTCTCTGCCGGCGAAGGTGCCGCTTCGGCGGCAAGGAAGCCTCTCCGGCTTCTCCAGCACACGGAGAGCTGAAACGTGAAGAAAGAAGCTGCAGAACACTGGCACCGAGCCTGCAGCTTTCCAGCGGAGAGAAAAAGGTGCTTGAACACTCTGCAAGCCTTTCAACTCCCAAAAACAGGCGTATGCAAGGAGCTGCTGCAAAAACCATGCTGTGCTCGCTGCTGCTCCTCCTGAAGCTCTGGCTGCTAAATCTGAGGCTTTCCTTCCAATTTCAAGCTGCAAAGCACTTGCTGAATTGCAGGGAAAGTGCGGGAGGCGTTTGCTGTGCTGGCACACTTTCTCCTTCCTAGACAGAGTGGGGAGGCTTTTCCCTGCCATGTAGGCGACAAGAGACGCATGAGAGGGGAGATCCGGAGCTGTCCGGAGGTAAGCGCCTGTTGCCGGCCTCTTCCGGCACAAGCCCCGCTCCGGAGCGCACCGCGGCCGGCAGGATGCTCTCTGCCGGCGAAGGTGCCGCTTCGGCGGCAAGGAAGCCTCTCCGGCTTCTCCAGCACACGGAGAGCTGAAACGTGAAGAAAGAAGCTGCAGAACACTGGCACCGAGCCTGCAGCTTTCCAGCGGAGAGAAAAAGGTGCTTGAACACTCTGCAAGCCTTTCAACTCCCAAAAACAGGCGTATGCAAGGAGCTGCTGCAAAAACCATGCTGTGCTCGCTGCTGCTCCTCCTGAAGCTCTGGCTGCTAAATCTGAGGCTTTCCTTCCAATTTCAAGCTGCAAAGCACTTGCTGAATTGCAGGGAAAGTGCGGGAGGCGTTTGCTGTGCTGGCACACTTTCTCCTTCCTAGACAGAGTGGAGAGGCTTTTCCCTGCCATGTAGGCGACAAGAGACGCATGAGAGGGGAGATCCGGAGCTGTCCGGAGGTAAGCGCCTGTTGCCGGCGTCTTCCGGCACAAGCCCCGCTCCGGAGCGCACCGCGGCCGGCAGGATGCTCTCTGCCGGCGAAGGTGCCGCTTCGGCGGCAAGGAAGCCTCTCCGGCTTCTCCAGCACACGGAGAGCTGAAACGTGAAGAAAGAAGCTGCAGAACACTGGCACCGAGCCTGCAGCTTTCCAGCGGAGAGAAAAAGGTGCTTGAACACTCTGCAAGCCTTTCAACTCCCAAAAACAGGCGTATGCAAGGAGCTGCTGCAAAAACCATGCTGTGCTCGCTGCTGCTCCTCCTGAAGCTCTGGCTGCTAAATCTGAGGCTTTCCTTCCAATTTCAAGCTGCAAAGCACTTGCTGAATTGCAGGGAAAGTGCGGGAGGCGTTTGCTGTGCTGGCACACTTTCTCCTTCCTAGACAGAGTGGAGAGGCTTTTCCCTGCCATGTAGGCGACAAGAGACGCATGAGAGGGGAGATCCGGAGCTGTCCGGAGGTAAGCGCCTGTTGCCGGCGTCTTCCGGCACAAGCCCCGCTCCGGAGCGCACCGCGGCCGGCAGGATGCTCTCTGCCGGCGAAGGTGCCGCTTCGGCGGCAAGGAAGCCTCTCCGGCTTCTCCAGCACACGGAGAGCTGAAACGTGAAGAAAGAAGCTGCAGAACACTGGCACCGAGCCTGCAGCTTTCCAGCGGAGAGAAAAAGGTGCTTGAACACTCTGCAAGCCTTTCAACTCCCAAAAACAGGCGTATGCAAGGAGCTGCTGCAAAAACCATGCTGTGCTCGCTGCTGCTCCTCCTGAAGCTCTGGCTGCTAAATCTGAGGCTTTCCTTCCAATTTCAAGCTGCAAAGCACTTGCTGAATTGCAGGGAAAGTGCGGGAGGCGTTTGCTGTGCTGGCACACTTTCTCCTTCCTAGACAGAGTGGAGAGGCTTTTCCCTGCCATGTAGGCGACAAGAGACGCATGAGAGGGGAGATCCGGAGCTGTCCGGAGGTAAGCGCCTGTTGCCGGCGTCTTCCGGCACAAGCCCCGCTCCGGAGCGCACCGCGGCCGGCAGGATGCTCTCTGCCGGCGAAGGTGCCGCTTCGGCGGCAAGGAAGCCTCTCCGGCTTCTCCAGCACACGGAGAGCTGAAACGTGAAGAAAGAAGCTGCAGAACACTGGCACCGAGCCTGCAGCTTTCCAGCGGAGAGAAAAAGGTGCTTGAACACTCTGCAAGCCTTTCAACTCCCAAAAACAGGCGTATGCAAGGAGCTGCTGCAAAAACCATGCTGTGCTCGCTGCTGCTCCTCCTGAAGCTCTGGCTGCTAAATCTGAGGCTTTCCTTCCAATTTCAAGCTGCAAAGCACTTGCTGAATTGCAGGGAAAGTGCGGGAGGCGTTTGCTGTGCTGGCACACTTTCTCCTTCCTAGACAGAGTGGAGAGGCTTTTCCCTGCCATGTAGGCGACAAGAGACGCATGAGAGGGGAGATCCGGAGCTGTCCGGAGGTAAGCGCCTGTTGCCGGCGTCTTCCGGCACAAGCCCCGCTCCGGAGCGCACCGCGGCCGGCAGGATGCTCTCTGCCGGCGAAGGTGCCGCTTCGGCGGCAAGGAAGCCTCTCCGGCTTCTCCAGCACACGGAGAGCTGAAACGTGAAGAAAGAAGCTGCAGAACACTGGCACTGAGCCTGCAGCTTTCCAGCGGAGAGAAAAAGGTGCTTGAACACTCTGCAAGCCTTTCAACTCCCAAAAACAGGCGTATGCAAGGAGCTGCTGCAAAAACCATGCTGTGCTCGCTGCTGCTCCTCCTGAAGCTCTGGCTGCTAAATCTGAGGCTTTCCTTCCAATTTCAAGCTGCAAAGCACTTGCTGAATTGCAGGGAAAGTGCGGGAGGCGTTTGCTGTGCTGGCACACTTTCTCCTTCCTAGACAGAGTGGAGAGGCTTTTCCCTGCCATGTAGGCGACAAGAGACGCATGAGAGGGGAGATCCGGAGCTGTCCGGAGGTAAGCGCCTGTTGCCGGCGTCTTCCGGCACAAGCCCCGCTCCGGAGCGCACCGCGGCCGGCAGGATGCTCTCTGCCGGCGAAGGTGCCGCTTCGGCGGCAAGGAAGCCTCTCCGGCTTCTCCAGCACACGGAGAGCTGAAACGTGAAGAAAGAAGCTGCAGAACACTGGCACCGAGCCTGCAGCTTTCCAGCGGAGAGAAAAAGGTGCTTGAACACTCTGCAAGCCTTTCAACTCCCAAAAACAGGCGTATGCAAGGAGCTGCTGCAAAAACCATGCTGTGCTCGCTGCTGCTCCTCCTGAAGCTCTGGCTGCTAAATCTGAGGCTTTCATTCCAATTTCAAGCTGCAAAGCACTTGCTGAATTGCAGGGAAAGTGCGGGAGGCGTTTGCTGTGCTGGCACACTTTCTCCTTCCTAGACAGAGTGGAGAGGCTTTTCCCTGCCATGTAGGCGACAAGAGACGCATGAGAGGGGAGATCCGGAGCTGTCCGGAGGTAAGCGCCTGTTGCCGGCGTCTTCCGGCACAAGCCCCGCTCCGGAGCGCACCGCGGCCGGCAGGATGCTCTCTGCCGGCGAAGGTGCCGCTTCGGCGGCAAGGAAGCCTCTCCGGCTTCTCCAGCACACGGAGAGCTGAAACGTGAAGAAAGAAGCTGCAGAACAGTGGCACTGAGCCTGCAGCTTTCCAGCGGAGAGAAAAAGGTGCTTGAACACTCTGCAAGCCTTTCAACTCCCAAAAACAGGCGTATGCAAGGAGCTGCTGCAAAAACCATGCTGTGCTCGCTGCTGCTCCTCCTGAAGCTCTGGCTGCTAAATCTGAGGCTTTCCTTCCAATTTCAAGCTGCAAAGCACTTGCTGAATTGCAGGGAAAGTGCGGGAGGCGTTTGCTGTGCTGGCACACTTTCTCCTTCCTAGACAGAGTGGAGAGGCTTTTCCCTGCCATGTAGGCGACAAGAGACGCATGAGAGGGGAGATCCGGAGCTGTCCGGAGCTAAGCGCCTGTTGCCGGCGTCTTCCGGCACAAGCCCCGCTCCGGAGCGCACCGCGGCCGGCAGGATGCTCTCTGCCGGCGAAGGTGCCGCTTCGGCGGCAAGGAAGCCTCTCCGGCTTCTCCAGCACACGGAGAGCTGAAACGTGAAGAAAGAAGCTGCAGAACACTGGCACTGAGCCTGCAGCTTTCCAGCGGAGAGAAAAAGGTGCTTGAACACTCTGCAAGCCTTTCAACTCCCAAAAACAGGCGTATGCAAGGAGCTGCTGCAAAAACCATGCTGTGCTCGCTGCTGCTCCTCCTGAAGCTCTGGCTGCTAAATCTGAGGCTTTCCTTCCAATTTCAAGCTGCAAAGCACTTGCTGAATTGCAGGGAAAGTGCGGGAGGCGTTTGCTGTGCTGGCACACTTTCTCCTTCCTAGACAGAGTGGAGAGGCTTTTCCCTGCCATGTAGGCGACAAGAGACGCATGAGAGGGGAGATCCGGAGCTGTCCGGAGGTAAGCGCCTGTTGCCGGCGTCTTCCGGCACAAGCCCCGCTCCGGAGCGCACCGCGGCCGGCAGGATGCTCTCTGCCGGCGAAGGTGCCGCTTCGGCGGCAAGGAAGCCTCTCCGGCTTCTCCAGCACACGGAGAGCTGAAACGTGAAGAAAGAAGCTGCAGAACACTGGCACTGAGCCTGCAGCTTTCCAGCGGAGAGAAAAAGGTGCTTGAACACTCTGCAAGCCTTTCAACTCCCAAAAACAGGCGTATGCAAGGAGCTGCTGCAAAAACCATGCTGTGCTCGCTGCTGCTCCTCCTGAAGCTCTGGCTGCTAAATCTGAGGCTTTCCTTCCAATTTCAAGCTGCAAAGCACTTGCTGAATTGCAGGGAAAGTGCGGGAGGCGTTTGCTGTGCTGGCACACTTTCTCCTTCCTAGACAGAGTGGGGAGGCTTTTCCCTGCCATGTAGGCGACAAGAGACGCATGAGAGGGGAGATCCGGAGCTGTCCGGAGGTAAGCGCCTGTTGCCGGCGTCTTCCGGCACAAGCCCCGCTCCGGAGCGCACCGCGGCCGGCAGGATGCTCTCTGCCGGCGAAGGTGCCGCTTCGGCGGCAAGGAAGCCTCTCCGGCTTCTCCAGCACACGGAGAGCTGAAACGTGAAGAAAGAAGCTGCAGAACACTGGCACTGAGCCTGCAGCTTTCCAGCGGAGAGAAAAAGGTGCTTGAACACTCTGCAAGCCTTTCAACTCCCAAAAACAGGCGTATGCAAGGAGCTGCTGCAAAAACCATGCTGTGCTCGCTGCTGCTCCTCCTGAAGCTCTGGCTGCTAAATCTGAGGCTTTCCTTCCAATTTCAAGCTGCAAAGCACTTGCTGAATTGCAGGGAAAGTGCGGGAGGCGTTTGCTGTGCTGGCACACTTTCTCCTTCCTAGACAGAGTGGAGAGGCTTTTCCCTGCCATGTAGGCGACAAGAGACGCATGAGAGGGGAGATCCGGAGCTGTCCGGAGGTAAGCGCCTGTTGCCGGCGTCTTCCGGCACAAGCCCCGCTCCGGAGCGCACCGCGGCCGGCAGGATGCTCTCTGCCGGCGAAGGTGCCGCTTCGGCGGCAAGGAAGCCTCTCCGGCTTCTCCAGCACACGGAGAGCTGAAACGTGAAGAAAGAAGCTGCAGAACACTGGCACCGAGCCTGCAGCTTTCCAGCGGAGAGAAAAAGGTGCTTGAACACTCTGCAAGCCTTTCAACTCCCAAAAACAGGCGTATGCAAGGAGCTGCTGCAAAAACCATGCTGTGCTCGCTGCTGCTCCTCCTGAAGCTCTGGCTGCTAAATCTGAGGCTTTCCTTCCAATTTCAAGCTGCAAAGCACTTGCTGAATTGCAGGGAAAGTGCGGGAGGCGTTTGCTGTGCTGGCACACTTTCTCCTTCCTAGACAGAGTGGGGAGGCTTTTCCCTGCCATGTAGGCGACAAGAGACGCATGAGAGGGGAGATCTGGAGCTGTCCGGAGGTAAGCGCCTGTTGCCGGCCTCTTCCGGCACAAGCCCCGCTCCGGAGCGCACCGCGGCCGGCAGGATGCTCTCTGCCGGCGAAGGTGCCGCTTCGGCGGCAAGGAAGCCTCTCCGGCTTCTCCAGCACACGGAGAGCTGAAACGTGAAGAAAGAAGCTGCAGAACACTGGCACCGAGCCTGCAGCTTTCCAGCGGAGAGAAAAAGGTGCTTGAACACTCTGCAAGCCTTTCAACTCCCAAAAACAGGCGTATGCAAGGAGCTGCTGCAAAAACCATGCTGTGCTCGCTGCTGCTCCTCCTGAAGCTCTGGCTGCTAAATCTGAGGCTTTCCTTCCAATTTCAAGCTGCAAAGCACTTGCTGAATTGCAGGGAAAGTGCGGGAGGCGTTTGCTGTGCTGGCACACTTTCTCCTTCCTAGACAGAGTGGAGAGGCTTTTCCCTGCCATGTAGGCGACAAGAGACGCATGAGAGGGGAGATCCGGAGCTGTCCGGAGGTAAGCGCCTGTTGCCGGCGTCTTCCGGCACAAGCCCCGCTCCGGAGCGCACCGCGGCCGGCAGGATGCTCTCTGCCGGCGAAGGTGCCGCTTCGGCGGCAAGGAAGCCTCTCCGGCTTCTCCAGCACACGGAGAGCTGAAACGTGAAGAAAGAAGCTGCAGAACACTGGCACCGAGCCTGCAGCTTTCCAGCGGAGAGAAAAAGGTGCTTGAACACTCTGCAAGCCTTTCAACTCCCAAAAACAGGCGTATGCAAGGAGCTGCTGCAAAAACCATGCTGTGCTCGCTGCTGCTCCTCCTGAAGCTCTGGCTGCTAAATCTGAGGCTTTCCTTCCAATTTCAAGCTGCAAAGCACTTGCTGAATTGCAGGGAAAGTGCGGGAGGCGTTTGCTGTGCTGGCACACTTTCTCCTTCCTAGACAGAGTGGAGAGGCTTTTCCCTGCCATGTAGGCGACAAGAGACGCATGAGAGGGGAGATCCGGAGCTGTCCGGAGGTAAGCGCCTGTTGCCGGCGTCTTCCGGCACAAGCCCCGCTCCGGAGCGCACCGCGGCCGGCAGGATGCTCTCTGCCGGCGAAGGTGCCGCTTCGGCGGCAAGGAAGCCTCTCCGGCTTCTCCAGCACACGGAGAGCTGAAACGTGAAGAAAGAAGCTGCAGAACACTGGCACCGAGCCTGCAGCTTTCCAGCGGAGAGAAAAAGGTGCTTGAACACTCTGCAAGCCTTTCAACTCCCAAAAACAGGCGTATGCAAGGAGCTGCTGCAAAAACCATGCTGTGCTCGCTGCTGCTCCTCCTGAAGCTCTGGCTGCTAAATCTGAGGCTTTCCTTCCAATTTCAAGCTGCAAAGCACTTGCTGAATTGCAGGGAAAGTGCGGGAGGCGTTTGCTGTGCTGGCACACTTTCTCCTTCCTAGACAGAGTGGAGAGGCTTTTCCCTGCCATGTAGGCGACAAGAGACGCATGAGAGGGGAGATCCGGAGCTGTCCGGAGGTAAGCGCCTGTTGCCGGCGTCTTCCGGCACAAGCCCCGCTCCGGAGCGCACCGCGGCCGGCAGGATGCTCTCTGCCGGCGAAGGTGCCGCTTCGGCGGCAAGGAAGCCTCTCCGGCTTCTCCAGCACACGGAGAGCTGAAACGTGAAGAAAGAAGCTGCAGAACACTGGCACCGAGCCTGCAGCTTTCCAGCGGAGAGAAAAAGGTGCTTGAACACTCTGCAAGCCTTTCAACTCCCAAAAACAGGCGTATGCAAGGAGCTGCTGCAAAAACCATGCTGTGCTCGCTGCTGCTCCTCCTGAAGCTCTGGCTGCTAAATCTGAGGCTTTCCTTCCAATTTCAAGCTGCAAAGCACTTGCTGAATTGCAGGGAAAGTGCGGGAGGCGTTTGCTGTGCTGGCACACTTTCTCCTTCCTAGACAGAGTGGAGAGGCTTTTCCCTGCCATGTAGGCGACAAGAGACGCATGAGAGGGGAGATCCGGAGCTGTCCGGAGGTAAGCGCCTGTTGCCGGCGTCTTCCGGCACAAGCCCCGCTCCGGAGCGCACCGCGGCCGGCAGGATGCTCTCTGCCGGCGAAGGTGCCGCTTCGGCGGCAAGGAAGCCTCTCCGGCTTCTCCAGCACACGGAGAGCTGAAACGTGAAGAAAGAAGCTGCAGAACACTGGCACCGAGCCTGCAGCTTTCCAGCGGAGAGAAAAAGGTGCTTGAACACTCTGCAAGCCTTTCAACTCCCAAAAACAGGCGTATGCAAGGAGCTGCTGCAAAAACCATGCTGTGCTCGCTGCTGCTCCTCCTGAAGCTCTGGCTGCTAAATCTGAGGCTTTCCTTCCAATTTCAAGCTGCAAAGCACTTGCTGAATTGCAGGGAAAGTGCGGGAGGCGTTTGCTGTGCTGGCACACTTTCTCCTTCCTAGACAGAGTGGAGAGGCTTTTCCCTGCCATGTAGGCGACAAGAGACGCATGAGAGGGGAGATCCGGAGCTGTCCGGAGGTAAGCACCTGTTGCTGGCGTCTTCCGGCACAAGCCCCGCTCCGGAGCGCACCGCGGCCGGCAGGATGCTCTCTGCCGGCGAAGGTGCCGCTTCGGCGGCAAGGAAGCCTCTCCGGCTTCTCCAGCACACGGAGAGCTGAAACGTGAAGAAAGAAGCTGCAGAACACTGGCACTGAGCCTGCAGCTTTCCAGAGAAGAGAAAAAGTTACTTGAACACTTGGGAGGCTTTCAACTCCCAAAAACACTCTGCAAGCCTTTCAACTCCCAAAAACAGGCGTATGCAAGGAGCTGCTGCAAAAACGATGCTGTGCTCGCTGCTGCTCCACCTGAAGCACCCATCTCGGTGTCAGTTTGCAGGACCCACTTGGCACTCTGATACAAGACTAAATGAGCACCGGTGCCGCTTAGCGTCTGGGAAACATCCTGCGAGAGGCACAATTCCAGGGGGCACCTGGCCATTTAACGCCTCAGGTCACTGAACCAATGTACAGGCTTTTCCCTGGGAAAGAAAACTTATAAGCCACTGTTCTGAGTGTCAGTTTTCAGGACCCACTTGGCACTCTCAAACCAGACCAAGAGTTCACTGGTGTCACCTTGCGTCGGCAGGCATCCTGCGAGAGGCGAAATTCCAGGAGGCACCCGGCAATTTAAGGCCCCAGGACCCTGAACCATTGTACAGGTCTTTCCCTGGGAAACAAAACTCACAAGCCACTGTTCTGGGTGTCAGATTTCATATCCCACTTAGCACTCTCACACCAGACCAAGTTGGCACTTGTTCCACCTTGCGTCTGGGAAGCATCCTGCGAAAGGTGCAATTCCAGGAGGCACCTGGGAATTAAAGGCCGCAGGACCCTGAACCATTCTACAGGCCTTTTACCTGGGAAACAAAACTCAGAAGACACTGTTCTGGGTGTCAGTTTTCAGGACCCACTTGGCATTCTCAAACCAGACCAAATTGGCAGTGATGGCACATTGCGTCTGGAAGGCATATTGGAAGAAGCCGAATTCCAGGAGGCACCCGGCTATTTAAGGCGGCATGACCCTGAACCAATGTAAAGGCTTTTTCCCTGGGAAACAAAACTCACAAGCCACTGTTCTGGGTGTCAGTTTGCAGGACCCACTTGGCACTCTCAAACCAGACCAAGTTGGCACTGGTGCCACCATGCGTCTGTGAGGAATCCTGCGAGAGGCGGAATTCCAGAAGGCACCCGGCAATTTAAGGCCGCAGGACCCTTAACCATTGTACAGGCTTTTTCCCTGGGAAACAAAACTCACAAGCCACTGTTCTGGGTGTCAGTTTTCAGGACCCACTTGGTACTCTCAAACCAGACCAAGTTGGCACTGGTGCCACCTTGCGTCTGGGAGGCATCCTGCGAGAGGCCGAATTCCAGGAGGCACCCGGCAATTTAAGGCCGCAGGACCCTGAACCATTGTACAGGCTTTTTCCCTGGGAAAAAATATTCAGAAGCCACTGTTCTGGGTGTCAGTTTGCAGGACCCACTTGGCACTCTTAAACCAGACCAAGTTGGCACTGGTGTTGCTTAGCGTCTGGGAAACATCTGGTGAGATGCGGAATTCCAGGAGTCACCCGGCAATTTACGGCCGCAGGACCCTGAACCATTGTACAGGCTTTTTCCCTGGGAAACAAAACTCACAAGCCACTGTTCTGGGTGTCAGTTTGCAGGACCCACTTGACACTCTCAAAGCAGACCAAGTTGGCACTGGTGCCACCTTGCGTCTGAAAGGCATCCTGCGAGACGCGCAATTCCAGGAGGAACCCAGGAACTAAAGGCCGCAGGGCCCAGTACCATTGTACAGGCTTTTTCCCTGGAAACAAAACTCACAAGCCACTGTTCTGGGTGTCAGTTTTCAGGACCGACTTGGCACTCTCAAACCAGACCAAGTTGGCACTGGTGTTGCTTAGCGTCTGGGAAACAACTGGCGAGGTGCGGAATTCCAGGAGGCACCCGGCAATTTAAGGCCGCAGGACCCTGAACCATTGTACAGGATTTTTTTCTGGGAAACAAAACTCACAAGCCACTGTTCTGGGTGTCAGTTTTCAGGACCCACTTGACACTCTTAAACCAGACCAAGTTGGCACTGGTGCCACCTTGCGTCTGGGAGGCATCCTGCGAGAGGCCGAATTCCAGGAGGCACCCGGCAATTTAAGGCCGCAGGACCCTGAACCATTGTACAGGCTTTTTCCCTGGGAAACAAAACTCACAAGCCACTGTTCTGGGTGTCAGTTTTCAGGACCCACTTGGCACTCTTAAACCAGACCAAGTTGGCACTGGTGCCACCTTGTGTCTGGGAGGCATCCTGCGAGAGGCTGAATTCCAGGAGGCACCTGGCAATTTAAGGCCGCAGGACCGAAAACCATTCTACAGGCTTTTTCCCTGGAAAACAAAGTTCAGAAGCCACTGTTCTGGGTGTCAGTTTGCAGGACCCACTTGGCACTCTTAAATCAGACCAAGTTGGCACTGGTGTTGCTTAGCGTCTGGGAGGCATTCTGCGAGAGGCGCAATTCAAGAAGGCACTTGGCAATTTAAGGCCTCAGGCCCCTGAACCATTGTACAGGATTTTTCCCTGGGAAACAAAACTCACAAGCCACTGTTCTGGGTGTCACTTTGCAGGACCCACTTGGTACTCTCAAACCAGACCAAGTTGGCACTGGTGCCACCTTGCATCTGGGAGGCATCCTGCGAGAGGCGCAATTCCAGGAGGCACCCGGCAATTTAAGGCCGCAGGACCCAAAACCATTCTACAGGCTTTTTCCCTGGGAAAAAATATTCAGAAGACACTGTTCTGGGTGTCAGTTTCCAGGACCCACTTGACGCTCTTAAACCAGACCAAGTTGGCACTGGTGTTGCTTAGCGTCTGGGAAACATCTGGTGAGATGCGGAATTCCAGGAGACACCCGGCAATTTACGGCCGCAGGACCCTGAACCATTTTACAGGCTTTTTCCCTGGGAAACAAAACTCACAAGCCACTGTTCTGGGTGTCAGTTTTCAGGACCCACTTGACACTCTCAAAGCAGACCAAGTTGGCACTGGTGCCACCTTGCGTCTGGGAAACATCTCGTGAGATGCGGAATTCCAGGAGTCACCCGGCAATTTAAGGCCGCAAGACCCTGAACCATTGTACAGGCTTTTTCCCTGGGAAACAAAACTCACAAGCCACTGTTCTGGGTGTCAGTTTTCAGGACCCACTTGGCACTCTTAAACCAGACCAAGTTGGCACTGGTGCCACCTTGCGTCTGGGAGGCATCCTGCGAGAGGCCGAATTCCAGGAGGCACCCGGCAATTTAAGGCCGCAGGACCCTGAACCATTGTACAGGCTTTTTCCCTGGGAAACAAAACTCACAAGCCACTGTTCTGGGTGTCAGTTTGCAGGACCCACTTGGCACTCTTAAACCAGACCAAGTTGGCACTGGTGCCACCTTGCGTCTGGGAGGCATCTTGTAAGACGCCGAATTCCAGGAGGCATCCGTAAATTTAAGGCCGCAGGACCCTGAACCATTGTACAGGCTTTTTCCCTAGGAAACAAAACTCACAAGCCACTGTTCTGGGTGTCAGTTTGCAGGACACACTTGGCACTCTTAAACCAGACCAAGTTGGCACTGGTGTTGCTTAGCGTCTGGGAAACAATTGGCGAGATGCGGAATTCCAGGAGTCACCCGGCAATTTAAGGCCGCGTGAACCTGAACCATTGTACAGGCTTTTTCCCTGGGAAACAAAACTCACAAGCCACTGTTCTGGGTGTCAGTTTTCAGGACCCACTTGGCACTCTTAAACCAGACCAAGTTGGCACTGGTGCCACCTTGCGTCTGGGAGGCATCCTGCGAGAGGCCGAATTCCAGGAGGCACCCGGCAATTTAAGGCCGCAGGACCCTGAACCATTGTACAGGCTTTTTCCCTGGGAAACAAAACTCACAAGCCACTGTTCTGGGTGTCAGTTTGCAGGACCCACTTGGCACTCTTAAACCAGACCAAGTTGGCACTGGTGCCACCTTGCGTCTGGGAGGCATCTTGCGAGAGGCCGAATTCCAGGAGGCACCCGGCAATTTAAGGCCGCAGGACCCTGAACCATTGTACAGGCTTTTTCCCTGGGAAACAAAACTCACAAGCCACTGTTCTGGGTGTCAGTTTTCAGGACTCACTTGGCACTCTTAAACCAGACCAAGTTGGAACTGGTGCCACCTTGGGTCTGGGAGGCATCCTGCGAGAGGCGCAATTCAAGGAAGCACTTGGCAATTTAAGGCCTCAAGCCCCTGAACCATTGTACAGGCTTTTTCCCTGGGAAACAAAACTCACAAGCCACTGTTCTGGGTGTCAGTTTTCAGGACCCACTTGACACTCTCAAAGCAGACCAAGTTGGCACTGGTGCCACCTTGCGTCTGGGAGGCATCCTGCGAAATGCGCAATTCCAGGAGGCAACCGGGCAATTTAAGGCCTCAGGCCCCTGAACCATTGTACAGGCTTTATCCCTGGGAAGCAAAACTCACAAGCCACTGTTCTGGGTGTCAGTTTTCAGGACCCACTTGGCACTCTTAAACCAGACCAAGTTGGAACTGGTGCCACCTTGCGTCTGGGAGGCATCCTGCGAGAGGCCGAATTCCAGGAGGCACCCGGCAATTTAAGGCCGCAGGACCCAAAACAATTCTACAGGCTTTTTCCCTGGAAAACAAAGTTCAGAAGCCACTGTTCTGGGTGTCAGTTTGCAGGACCCACTTGGCACTCTTAAATCAGACCAAGTTGGCACTGGTGTTGCTTAGCGTCTGGGAGGCATTCTGCGAGAGGCGCAATTCAAGAAGGCACTTGGCAATTTAAGGCCTCAGGCCCCTGAACCATTGTACAGGCTTTTTCCCTGGGAAACAAAACTCACAAGCCACTGTTCTGGGTGTCAGTTTTCAGGACCCACTTGGCACTCTTAAACCAGACCAAGTTGGCACTGGTGCCACCTTGCGTCTGGGAGGCATCCTGCGAGAGGCCGAATTCCAGGAGGCACCCGGCAATTTAAGGCCGCAGGACCCTGAACCATTGTACAGGCTTTTTCCCTGGGAAACAAAACTCACAAGCCACTGTTCTGGGTGTCAGTTTGCAGGACCCACTTGGCACTCTTAAACCAGACCAAGTTGGCACTGGTGCCACCTTGCGTCTGGGAGGCATCTTGCGAGAGGCCGAATTCCAGGAGGCACCCGGCAATTTAAGGCCGCAGGACCCTGAACCATTGTACAGGCTTTATCCCTGGGAAGCAAAACTCACAAGCCACTGTTCTGGGTGTCAGTTTTCAGGACCCACTTGGCACTCTTAAACAAGACCAAGTTGGAACTGGTGCCACCTTGCGTCTGGGAGGCATCCTGCGAGAGGCCGAATTCCAGGAGGCACCCGGCAATTTAAGGCCGCAGGACCCAAAACCATTCTACAGGCTTTTTCCCTGGAAAACAAAATTCCGAAGCCACTGTTCTGGGTGTCAGTTTTCAGGACCCACTTGGCACTCTTAAACCAGACCAAGTTGGCACTGGTGTCATGTTGCGCCTGGGAGGCATCCTGCGAGAGGCCGAATTTCAGGAGCCACCCATCAATTTAAGGCCGCAGGACCCTGAACCATTGTACAGGCTTTTTCCCTGGGAAACAAAACTCACAAGCCACTGTTCTGGGTGTCAGTTTCCAGGACCCACTTGGCACTCTTAAACCAGACCAAGTAGGCACTGGTGTTGCTTAGCGTCTGGGAAACATCTGGCGAGATGCGGAATTCCAGGAGGCACCCAGCAATTTAAGGCCTCAGGCCCCTGAACCATGGTACAGGCTTTTTCGCTGGGAAACAAAACTCACAAGCCACTGTTCTGGGTGTCAGTTTCCAGGACCCACTTGACGCTCTTAAACCAGACCAAGTTGGCACTGGTGTTGCTTAGCGTCTGGGAAACATCTGGTGAGATGCGGAATTCCAGGAGTCACCCGGCAATTTACGGCCGCAGGACCCTGAACCATTTTACAGGCTTTTTCCCTGGGAAACAAAACTCACAAGCCACTGTTCTGGGTGTCAGTTTTCAGGACCCACTTGACACTCTCAAAGCAGACCAAGTTGGCACTGGTGCCACCTTGCGTCTGGGATACATCTCGTGAGATGCGGAATTCCAGGAGTCACCCGGCAATTTAAGGCCGCAAGACCCTGAACCATTGTACAGGCTTTTTCCCTGGGAAACAAAACTCACAAGCCACTGTTCTGGGTGTCAGTTTTCAGGACCCACTTGGCACTCTTAAACCAGACCAAGTTGGCACTGGTGCCACCTTGCGTCTGGGAGGTATCTTGCGAGAGTCCGAATTCCAGAAGGCACCCGGCAATTTAAGGCCGCAGGACCCTGAACCATTGTACAGGCTTTTTCCCTGGGAAACAAAACTCACAAGGCACTGTTCTGGGTGTCAGTTTTCAGGACCCACTTGGTACTCTCAAACCAGACCAAGTTGGCACTGGTGCCACCTTGCGTCTGGGAGGCATCCTGCGAGAGGCCGAATTCCAGGAGGCACCCGGCAATTTAAGGCCGCAGGACCCAAAACCATTCTACAGGCTTTTTCCCTGGGAAAAAATATTCAGAAGCCACTGTTCTTGGTGTCAGTTTGCAGGACCCACTTGGCACTCTTAAACCAGACCAAGTTGGCACTGGTGTTGCTTAGCGTCTGGGAAACATCTGGTGAGATGCGGAATTCCAGGAGTCACCCGGCAATTTACGGCCGCAGGACCCTGAACCATTCTACAGGCTTTTTCCCTGGGAAACAAAACTCACAAGCCACTGTTCTGGGTGTCAGTTTGCAGGACCCACTTGACACTCTCAAAGCAGACCAAGTTGGCACTGGTGCCACCTTGCGTCTGGGAGGCATCCTGCGAGAGGCGCAATTCCAGGAGGCACTTGGCAATTTAAGGCCGCAGGACCCAAAACCATTCTACAGGCTTTTTCCCTGGGAAAAAAATATTCAGAAGCCACTGTTCTGGCTGTCAGTTTTCAGGACCCACTTGACGCTCTCAAAGCAGACCAAGTTGGCACTGGTGCCACCTTGCGTCTGGGAGGCATCCTGCGAGAGGCTGAATTCCAGGAGGCACCTGGCAATTTATGGCCGCAGGACCCTGAACCATTGTACAGGCTTTTTCCCTGGGAAACAAAACTCACAAGCCACTGTTCTGGGTGTCAGTTTTCAGGACCCACTTGGCACTCTCAAAAGAGACCAAGTTGGCACTGGTGCCACCTTGCGTCTGGGAGGCATCCTGCGAGAGGCGCAATTCCAGGAGGCACCTGGCAATTTAAGGCCGCAGGACCGAAAACCATTCTACAGGCTTTTTCCCTGGAAAACAAAATTCAGAAGCCACTGTTCTGGGTGTCAGTTTTCAGGACCCACTTGGCACTCTCAACCCAGACCAAGCTGGCACTGGTGCCACCTTGCGTCTGGGAGGCATCTTGTAAGACGCCGAATATCAGGAGGCATCCGTAAATTTAAGGCCGCAGGACCCTGAACCATTGTACAGGCTTTTTCCCTAGGAAACAAAACTCACAAGCCACTGTTCTGGGTGTCAGTTTGCAGGACACACTTGGCACTCTTAAACCAGACCAAGTTGGCACTGGTGTTGCTTAGCGTCTGGGAAACAATTGGCGAGATGCGGAATTCCAGGAGTCACCCGGCAATTTAAGGCCGCGTGAACCTGAACCATTGTACAGGCTTTTTCCCTGGGAAACAAAACTCACAAGCCACTGTTCTGGGTGTCAGTTTTCAGGACCCACTTGGCACTCTTAAACCAGACCAAGTTGGCACTGGTGCCACCTTGCGTCTGGGAGGCATCCTGCGAGAGGCCGAATTCCAGGAGGCACCCGGCAATTTAAGGCCGCAGGACCCTGAACCATTGTACAGGCTTTTTCCCTGGGAAACAAAACTCACAAGCCACTGTTCTGGGTGTCAGTTTTCAGGACCCACTTGGCACTCTTAAACCAGACCAAGTTGGCACTGGTGCCACCTTGCGTCTGGGAGGCATCTTGCGAGAGGCCGAATTCCAGGAGGCACCCGGCAATTTAAGGCCGCAGGACCCTGAACCATTGTACAGGCTTTTTCCCTGGGAAACAAAACTCACAAGCCACTGTTCTGGGTGTCAGTTTTCAGGACTCACTTGGCACTCTTAAACCAGACCAAGTTGGAACTGGTGCCACCTTGGGTCTGGGAGGCATCCTGCGAGAGGCGCAATTCAAGGAAGCACTTGGCAATTTAAGGCCTCAAGCCCCTGAACCATTGTACAGGCTTTTTCCCTGGGAAACAAAACTCACAAGCCACTGTTCTGGGTGTCAGTTTTCAGGACCCACTTGACACTCTCAAAGCAGACCAAGTTGGCACTGGTGCCACCTTGCGTCTGGGAGGCATCCTGCGAAATGCGCAATTCCAGGAGGCAACCGGGCAATTTAAGGCCTCAGGCCCCTGAACCATTGTACAGGCTTTATCCCTGGGAAGCAAAACTCACAAGCCACTGTTCTGGGTGTCAGTTTTCAGGACCCACTTGGCACTCTTAAACCAGACCAAGTTGGAACTGGTGCCACCTTGCGTCTGGGAGGCATCCTGCGAGAGGCCGAATTCCAGGAGGCACCCGGCAATTTAAGGCCGCAGGACCCAAAACCATTCTACAGGCTTTTTCCCTGGAAAACAAAATTCCGAAGCCACTGTTCTGGGTGTCAGTTTTCAGGACCCACTTGGCACTCTTAAACCAGACCAAGTTGGCACTGGTGTCATGTTGCGCCTGGGAGGCATCCTGCGAGAGGCCGAATTTCAGGAGCCACCCATCAATTTAAGGCCGCAGGACCCTGAACCATTGTACAGGCTTTTTCCCTGGGAAACAAAACTCACAAGCCACTGTTCTGGGTGTCAGTTTCCAGGACCCACTTGGCACTCTTAAACCAGACCAAGTAGGCACTGGTGTTGCTTAGCGTCTGGGAAACATCTGGCGAGATGCGGAATTCCAGGAGGCACCCAGCAATTTAAGGCCTCAGGCCCCTGAACCATGGTACAGGCTTTTTCGCTGGGAAACAAAACTCACAAGCCACTGTTCTGGGTGTCAGTTTCCAGGACCCACTTGACGCTCTTAAACCAGACCAAGTTGGCACTGGTGCCACCTTGCGTCTGGGAAACATCTCGTGAGATGCGGAATTCCAGGAGTCACCCGGCAATTTAAGGCCGCAAGACCCTGAACCATTGTACAGGCTTTTTCCCTGGGAAACAAAACTCACAAGCCACTGTTCTGGGTGTCAGTTTTCAGGACCCACTTGGCACTCTTAAACCAGACCAAGTTGGCACTGGTGCCACCTTGCGTCTGGGAGGTATCTTGCGAGAGTCCGAATTCCAGAAGGCACCCGGCAATTTAAGGCCGCAGGACCCTGAACCATTGTACAGGCTTTTTCCCTGGGAAACAAAACTCACAAGCCACTGTTCTGGGTGTCAGTTTTCAGGACCCACTTGGTACTCTCAAACCAGACCAAGTTGGCACTGGTGCCACCTTGCGTCTGGGAGGCATCCTGCGAGAGTCCGAATTCCAGGAGGCACCCGGCAATTTAAGGCCGCAGGACCCAAAACCATTCTACAGGCTTTTTCCCTGGGAAAAAATATTCAGAAGCCACTGTTCTGGGTGTCAGTTTTCAGGACTCACTTGGCACTCTTAAACCAGACCAAGTTGGCACTGGTGTTGCTTAGCGTCTGGGAAACATCTGGTGAGATGCGGAATTCCAGGAGTCACCCGGCAATTTACGGCCGCAGGACCCTGAACCATTCTACAGGCTTTTTCCCTGGGAAACAAAACTCACAAGCCACTGTTCTGGGTGTCAGTTTGCAGGACCCACTTAACACTCTCAAAGCAGACCAAGTTGGCACTGGTGCCACCTTGCGTCTGGGAGGCATCCTGCGAGAGGCGCAATTCCAGGAGGCACTTGGCAATTTAAGGCCGCAGGACCCAAAACCATTCTACAGGCTTTTTCCCTGGGAAAAAAATATTCAGAAGCCACTGTTCTGGCTGTCAGTTTTCAGGACCCACTTGACGCTCTCAAAGCAGACCAAGTTGGCACTGGTGCCACCTTGCGTCTGGGAAACATCTGGTGAGATGCGGAATTCCAGGAGTCACCCAGCAATTTAAGGCCGCAGGACCCTGAACCATTGTACAGGCTTTTTCCCTGGGAAGCAAAACTCACAAGCCACTGTTCTGGGTGTCAGTTTTCAGGACCCACTTGGCACTCTTAAACCAGACCAAGTTGGCACTGGTGCCACCTTGCGTCTGGGAGGCATCCTGCGAGAGTCCGAATTCAAGGAGGCACCCGGCAATTTAAGGCCGCAGGACCCTGAACCATTGTACAGGCTTTTTCCCTGGGAAACAAAACTCACAAGCCACTGTTCTGGGTGTCAGTTTTCAGGACCCACTTGGCACTCTTAAACCAGACCAAGTTGGAACTGGTGCCACCTTGCGTCTGGGAGGCATCCTGCGAGTGGCCGAATTCCAGGAGGCACCCGGCAATTTAAGGCCTCAGGCCCCTGAACCATTGTACAGGCTTTTTCCCTGGGAAACAAAACTCACAAGTCACTGTTCTGGGTGTCAGTTTTCAGGACCCACTTGGCACTCTTAAACCAGACCAAGTTGGCACTGGTGCCACCTTGCGTCTGGGAGGCATCCTGCGAGAGGCTGAATTCCAGGAGGCACCTGGCAATTTAAGGCCGCAGGACCCTCAACCATTGTACAGGCTTTTTCCCTGGGAAACAAAACTCACAAGCCACTGTTCTGGGTGTCAGTTTTCAGGACCCACTTGGCACTCTCAAAAGAGACCAAGTTTGCACTGGTGCCACCTTGCGTCTGGGAGGCATCCTGCGAGAGGCGCAATTCCAGGAGGCACCTGGCAATTTAAGGCCGCAGGACCGAAAACCATTCTACAGGCTTTTTCCCTGGAAAACAAAATTCAGAAGCCACTGTTCTGGGTGTCAGTTTTCAGGACCCACTTGGCACTCTAAACCCAGACCAAGCTGGCACTGGTGCCACCTTGCGTCTGGGAGGCATCTTGTAAGACGCCGAATATCAGGAGGCATCCGTAAATTTAAGGCCGCAGGACCCTGAACCATTGTACAGGCTTTTTCCCTAGGAAACAAAACTCACAAGCCACTGTTCTGGGTGTCAGTTTGCAGGACACACTTGGCACTCTTAAACCAGACCAAGTTGGCACTGGTGTTGCTTAGCGTCTGGGAAACAATTGGCGAGATGCGGAATTCCAGGAGGCACGCGGCAATTTAAGGCCGCGTGAACCTGAACCATTGTACAGGCTTTATCCCTGGGAAGCAAAACTCACAAGCCACTGTTCTGGGTGTCAGTTTTCAGGACCCACTTGGCACTCTTAAACCAGACCAAGTTGGAACTGGTGCCACCTTGCGTCTGGGAGGCATCCTGCGAGAGGCCGAATTCCAGGAGGCACCCGGCAATTTAAGGCCGCAGGACCCTGAACCATTGTACAGGCTTTTTCCCTGGGAAACAAAATTCCGAAGCCACTGTTCTGGGTGTCAGTTTTCAGGACCCACTTGGCACTCTTAAACCAGACCAAGTTGGCACTGGTGCCACCTTGCGTCTGGGAGGCATCCTGCGAGAGGCCGAATTTCAGGAGGCACCCATCAATTTAAGGCCGCAGGACCCTGAACCATTGTACAGGCTTTTTCCCTGGGAAACAAAACTCACAAGCCACTGTTCTGGGTGTCAGTTTCCAGGACCCACTTGGCACTCTTAAACCAGACCAAGTAGGCACTGGTGTTGCTTAGCGTCTGGGAAACATCTGGCGAGATGCGGAATTCCAGGAGGCACCCAGCAAATTAAGGCCTCAGGCCCCTGAACCATGGTACAGGCTTTTTCGCTGGGAAACAAAACTCACAAGCCACTGTTCTGGGTGTCCGTTTTCAGGACCCACTTGACACTCTCAAACCAGACCAAGTTGGAAATGGTGTCATTTTGCCTCTGGGAGGCACCCTGCGAGAGTCCGAATTCCAGGAGGCACACAGCAATTTAAGGCCTCAGGCCCCTGAACCATTGTACAGGCTTTTTCCCTGGGAAACAAAACTCACAAGCCACTGTTCTGGGTGTCAGTTTTCAGGACCCACTTGGCACTCTCAAACCAGACCAAGTTGGCACTGGTGTTGCATATCGTCTGGGAGGCATTCTGCGAGAGACGCAATTCAAGGAGGCACCCGGCAATTTAAGGCCGCAGGACCCAAAACCATTCTACAGGCTTTTTCCCTGGGAAAAAATATTCACAAGCCACTGTTCAGGGTGTCAGTTTCCAGGACCCACTTGACGCTCTTAAACCAGTCCAAGTTGGCACTGGTGTTGCTTAGCGTCTGGGAAACATCTGGTGAGATGCGGAATTCCAGGAGTCACCCGGCAATTTACGGCCGCAGGACCCTGAACCATTCTACAGGCTTTTTCCCTGGGAAAAAATATTCAGAAGCCACTGTTCTTGGTGTCAGTTTGCAGGACCCACTTGGCACTCTTAAACCAGACCAAGTTGGCACTGGTGTTGCTTAGCGTCTGGGAAACATCTGGTGAGATGCGGAATTCCAGGAGTCACCCGGCAATTTAAGGCCGCAGGCCCCTGAACCATTGTACAGGCTTTTTCCCTGGGAAACAAAACTCACAAGTCACTGTTCTGGGTGTCAGTTTTCAGGACCCACTTGGCACTCTTAAACCAGACCAAGTTGGCACTGGTGCCACCTTGCGTCTGGGAGGCATCCTGCGAGAGGCTGAATTCCAGGAGGCACCTGGCAATTTAAGGCCGCAGGACCCTCAACCATTGTACAGGCTTTTTCCCTGGGAAACAAAACTCACAAGCCACTGTTCTGGGTGTCAGTTTTCAGGACCCACTTGGCACTCTCAAAAGAGACCAAGTTGGCACTGGTGCCACCTTGCGTCTGGGAGGCATCCTGCGAGAGGCGCAATTCCAGGAGGCACCTGGCAATTTAAGGCCGCAGGACCGAAAACCATTCTACAGGCTTTTTCCCTGGAAAACAAAATTCAGAAGCCACTGTTCTGGGTGTCAGTTTTCAGGACCCACTTGGCACTCTCAACCCAGACCAAGCTGGCACTGGTGCCACCTTGCGTCTGGGAGGCATCTTGTAAGACGCCGAATATCAGGAGGCATCCGTAAATTTAAGGCCGCAGGACCCTGAACCATTGTACAGGCTTTTTCCCTAGGAAACAAAACTCACAAGCCACTGTTCTGGGTGTCAGTTTGCAGGACACACTTGGCACTCTTAAACCAGACCAAGTTGGCACTGGTGTTGCTTAGCGTCTGGGAAACAATTGGCGAGATGCGGAATTCCAGGAGGCACCCGGCAATTTAAGGCCGCGTGAACCTGAACCATTGTACAGGCTTTATCCCTGGGAAGCAAAACTCACAAGCCACTGTTCTGGGTGTCAGTTTTCAGGACCCACTTGGCACTCTTAAACCAGACCAAGTTGGAACTGGTGCCACCTTGCGTCTGGGAGGCATCCTGCGAGAGGCCGAATTCCAGGAGGCACCCTGCAATTTAAGGCCGCAGGACTCTCAACCATTGTACAGGCTTTTTCCCTGGGAAACAAAATTCCGAAGCCACTGTTCTGGGTGTCAGTTTTCAGGACCCACTTGGCACTCTTAAACCAGACCAAGTTGGCACTGGTGCCACCTTGCGTCTGGGAGGCATCCTGCGAGAGGCCGAATTTCAGGAGGCACCCATCAATTTAAGGCCGCAGGACCCTGAACCATTGTACAGGCTTTTTCCCTGGGAAACAAAACTCACAAGCCACTGTTCTGGGTGTCAGTTTCCAGGACCCACTTGGCACTCTTAAACCAGACCAAGTAGGCACTGGTGTTGCTTAGCGTCTGGGAAACATCTGGCGAGATGCGGAATTCCAGGAGGCACCCAGCAATTTAAGGCCTCAGGACCCTGAACCATGGTACAGGCTTTTTCGCTGGGAAACAAAACTCACAAGCCACTGTTCTGGGTGTCCGTTTTCAGGACCCACTTGACACTCTCAAACCAGACAGGGTTGGAAATGGTGTCATTTTGCCTCTGGGAGGCACCCTGCGAGAGTCCGAATTCCAGGAGGCACCCAGCAATTTAAGGCCTCAGGCCCCTGAACCATTGTACAGGCTTTTTCCCTGGGAAACAAAACTCACAAGCCACTGTTCTGGGTGTCAGTTTTCAGGACCCACTTGGTACTCTCAAACCAGACCAAGTTGGCACTGGTGTTGCATATCGTCTGGGAGGCATTCTGCGAGAGGCGCAATTCAAGGAGGCACCCGGCAATTTAAGGCCGCAGGACCCAAAACCATTCTACAGGCTTTTTCCCTGGGAAAAAATATTCAGAAGCCACTGTTCAGGGTGTCAGTTTTCAGGACCCACTTGACACTCTCAAAGCAGACCAAGTTGGCACTGGTGTTGCTTAGCGTCTGGGAAACATCTGGTGAGATGCGGAATTCCAGGAGTCACCCGGCAATTTACGGCCGCAGGACCCTGAACCATTGTACAGGCTTTTTCCCTGGGAAACAAAACTCACAAGCCACTGTTCTGGGTGTCAGTTTTCAGGACCCACTTGACACTCTCAAAGCAGACCAAGTTGGCACTGGTGCCACCTTGCGTCTGGGAAACATCTGGTGAGATGCGGAATTCCAGGAGTCACCCGGCAATTTAAGGCCGCAGGACCCTGAACCATTGTACAGGCTTTTTCCCTGGGAAACAAAACTCACAAGCCACTGTTCTGGGTGTCAGTTTTCAGGACCCACTTGGCACTCTTAAACCAGACCAAGTTGGAACTGGTGCCACCTTGCGTCTGGGAGGCATCCTGCGAGTGGCCGAATTCCAGGAGGCACCCGGCAATTTAAGGCCGCAGGACCCTCAACCATTGTACAGGCTTTTTCCCTGGGAAACAAAACTCACAAGCCACTGTTCTGGGTGTCAGTTTTCAGGACCCACTTGGCACTCTTAAACCAGACCAAGTTGGAACTGGTGCCACCTTGCGTCTGGGAGGCATCCTGCGAGTGGCCGAATTCCAGGAGGCACCCGGCAATTTAAGGCCTCAGGCCCCTGAACCATTGTACAGGCTTTTTCCCTGGGAAACAAAACTCACAAGTCACTGTTCTGGGTGTCAGTTTTCAGGACCCACTTGGCACTCTTAAACCAGACCAAGTAGGAACTGGTGCCATCTTGCGTCTGGGAGGCATCCTGCGAGAGGCCGAATTCAAGTAGACACGCGGAAATTTAAGGCCGCAGGACCCTGGGCAATTTTACAGGCTTTTTCCCTGGGAAACAAAACTCACAAGTCACTGTTCTGGGTGTCAGTTTTCAGGACCCACTTGGCACTCTTAAACCAGACCAAGTTGGAACTGGTGCCATCTTGCGTCTGGGAGGCATCCTGCGAGAGGCCGAATTCAAGTAGACACGCGGAAATTTAAGGCCGCAGGACCCTGGGCAATTTTACAGGCTTTTTCCCTGGGAAACAAAACTCACAAGCCACTGTTCTGGGTGTCAGTTTTCAGGACCCACTTGGCACTCTTAAACCAGACCAAGTTGGCACTGGTGCCACCATGCGTCTGGGAGGCATCCTGCGAGAGGCGGAATTCCAGAAGGCACCCGGCAATTTAAGGCCGCAGGACCCTGAACCATTGTACAGGCTTTTTCCCTGGCAAACAAAACTCACAAGCCACTGTTCTGCGTGTCAGTTTTCAGGACCCACTTGGTACTCTCAAACCAGACCAAGTTGGCACTGGTGCCACCTTGCGTCTGGGAGGCATCCTGCGAGAGGCCGAATTCCAGGAGGCACCCGGCAATTTAAGGCCGCAGGACCCAAAACCATTCTACAGGCTTTTTCCCTGGGAAAAAATATTCAGAAGCCACTGTTCTGGGTGTCAGTTTGCAGGACCCACTTGGCACTCTTAAACCAGACCAAGTTGGCACTGGTGTTTCTTAGCATCTGGGAAACATCTGGTGAGATGCGCAATTCCAGGAGTCACCCGGCAATTTACGGCCGCAGGACCCTGAACCATTGTACAGGCTTTTTCCCTGGGAAACAAAACTCACAAGCCACTGTTCTGGGTGTCAGTTTTCAGGACCCACTTGACACTCTCAAAGCAGACCAAGTTGGCACTGGTGCCACCTTGCGTCTGAAAGGCATCCTGCGAGACGCGCAATTCCAGGAGGAACCCAGGAATTGAAGGCCGCAGGGCCCAGTACCATTGTACAGGCTTTTTCCCTGGAAACAAAACTCAAGAGCCACTGTTCTGGGTGTCAGTTTTCAGGAGCGACTTGGCACTCTTAAACCAGACCAAGTTGGCACTGGTGTTGCTTAGCGTCTGGGAAACAACTGGCGAGGTGCGGAATTCCAGGAGGCACCCGGCAATTTAAGGCCGCGTGAACCTGAACCATTGTACAGGATTTGTCCCTGGGAAACAAAACTCACAAGCCACTGTTCTGGGTGTCAGTTTTCAGGACCCACTTGGCACTCTTAAACCAGACCAAGTTGGCACTGGTGCCACCTTGCGTCTGGGAGGCATCCTGCGAGAGGCCGAATTCCAGGAGGCACCCGGCAATTTAAGGCCGCAGGACCCTGAACCATTGTACAGGCTTTTTCCCTGGGAAACAAAACTCACAAGCCACTGTTCTGGGTGTCAGTTTTCAGGACCCACTTGGCACTCTTAAACAAGACCAAGTTGGCACTGGTGCCACCTTGTGTCTGGGAGGCATCCTGCGAGAGGCTGAATTCCAGGAGGCACCTGGCAATTTAAGGCCGCAGGACCGAAAACCATTCTACAGGCTTTTTCCCTGGAAAACAAAGTTCAGAAGCCACTGTTCTGGGTGTCAGTTTGCAGGACCCACTTGGCACTCTCAACCCAGACCAAGTTGGCACTGGTGCCACATTGCGTCTGGGAGGCATCTTGCAAGACGCCGAATTCCAGGAGGCACCCGGCAATTTAAGGCCGCAGGACCCTGAACTATTGTACAGGATTTTTCCCTGGGAAACAAAACTCACAAGCCACTGTTCTGGGTGTCAGTTTGCAGGACATACTTGGCACTCTCAAACCAGACCAAGTTGGAAATGGTGTTGCTTAGCGTCTTGGAAACATCTGGCGAGATGCGGAATTCCAGGAGGCACCCCGCAATTTAAGGCCGCAGGCCCCTGAACCATTGTACAGGCTTTTTCCCTGGGAAACAAAACTCACAAGCCACTGTTCTGGGTGTCAGTTTGCAGGACCCACTTGGCACTCTTAAATAAGACCAAGTTGGCACTGGTGTTGCTTAGCGTCTGGGAGGCATTCTGCGAGAGGCGCAATTCAAGGAGGCACCCGGCAATTTAAGGCCTCAGGCCCCTGAACCATTGTACAGGATTTTTCCCTGGGAAACAAAACTCACAAGCCACTGTTCTGGGTGTCAGTTTTCAGGACCCACTTGGCACTCCTAAACCAGACCAAGTTGGCACTGGTGTCATGTTGCGCCTGGGAGGCATCCTGTGAGAGGCGGATCTCCAGGAGGCACACGGCAACTTAAGGCCTCAGGCCCCTGAACCATTGTACACGCTTTTTCCCTGGGAAACAAAACTCACAAGCCACTGTTCTGGGTGTCAGTTTGCAGGACCCACTTGGTACTCTCAAACCAGACCAAGTTGGCACTGGTGACACCTTGCGTCTGGGAGGCATCCTGCGAGAGGCGCAATTCCAGGAGGCACCCGGCAATTTAAGGCCGCAGGACCCAAAACCATTCTACAGGCTTTTTCCCTGGGAAAAAATATTCAGAAGCCACTGTTCTGGGTGTCAGTTTCCAGGACCCACTTGACACTCTTAAACCAGACCAAGTTGGCACTGGTGTTGCTTAGCGTCTGGGAAACATCTGGTGAGATGCGGAATTCCAGGAGGCACCTGGCAATTTAAGGCCGCAGGACCCTGAACCATTGTACAGGCTTTTTCCCTGGAAAACAAAATTCAGAAGCCACTGTTCTGGGTGTCAGTTTGCAGGACCAACTTGGCACTCTCAACCCAGACCAAGCTGGCACTGGTGCCACCTTGTGTCTGGGAGGCGTCTTGTAAGACGCCGAATATCAGGAGGCATCCGGAAATTTAAGGCCGCAGTACCCTGAACCATTGTACAGGCTTTTTCCCTGGGAAACAAAACTCACAAGCCACTGTCCTGGGTGTCAGTTTTCAGGACACACTTAGCACTCTTAAACCAGACCAAGTTGGCACTGGTGTTGCTTAGCATCTTGGAAACATCTGGCGAGATGCGGAATTCCAGGAGGCACCCCGCAATTTAAGGCCGCGTGAACCTGAACCATTGTACTGGTTTTTCCCTGGGAAACAAAACTCACAAGCCACTGTTCTGGGTGTCAGTTTTCAGGACCCACTTGACACTCTCAAAGCAGACCAAGTTGGCACTGGTGCCACCTTGCGTCTGGGAAACATCTGGTGAGATGCGGAATTCCAGGAGTCACCCGGCAATTTAAGGCCGCAGGACCCTGAACCATTGTACTGGCTTTTTCCCTGGGAAACAAAACTCACAAGCCACTGTTCTGGGTGTCAGTTTGCAGGAGCCACCTGGCACTCTCAAACCAGACCAAGTTGGCACTGGTGCCACCTTGCGTCTTGGAGGCATCCTGCGAGAGGCGGAATTCCAGGAAGCACCCGGCAATTTAAGGCCGCAGGACCCTGAACCATTGTACAGGCTTTTTCCCTGGGAAACAAAACTCACAAGCCACTGTTCTGGGTGTCAGTTTTCAGGACCCACTTGGCACTCTTAAACCAGACCAAGTTGGAACTGGTGCCACCTTGCGTCTGGGAGGCATCCTGCGAGTGGCCGAATTCCAGGAGGCACCCGGCAATTTAAGGCCTCAGGACCCTGAACCATTGTACAGGCTTTTTCCCTGGGAAACAAAACTCACAAGTCACTGTTCTGGGTGTCAGTTTTCAGGACCCACTTGGCACTCTTAAACCAGACCAAGTTGGAACTGGTGCCATCTTGCGTCTGGGAGGCATCCTGCGAGAGGCCGAATTCAAGTAGACACGCGGAAATTTAAGGCCGCAGGACCCTGGGCAATTTTACAGGCTTTTTCCCTGGGAAACAAAACTCACAAGCCACTGTTCTGGGTGTCAGTTTTCAGGACCCACTTGGCACTCTTAAACCAGACCAAGTTGGCACTGGTGCCACCATGCGTCTGGGAGGCATCCTGCGAGAGGCGGAATTCCAGAAGGCACCCGGCAATTTAAGGCCGCAGGACCCTGAACCATTGTACAGGCTTTTTCCCTGGCAAACAAAACTCACAAGCCACTGTTCTGCGTGTCAGTTTTCAGGACCCACTTGGTACTCTCAAACCAGACCAAGTTGGCACTGGTGCCACCTTGCGTCTGGGAGGCATCCTGCGAGAGGCCGAATTCCAGAAGGCACCCGGCAATTTAAGGCCGCAGGACCCTGAACCATTGTACAGGCTTTTTCCCTGGGAAACAAAACTCACAAGCCACTGTTCTAGGTGTCAGTTTTCAGGACCCACTTGGTACTCTCAAACCAGACCAAGTTGGCACTGGTGTTGCATATCGTCTGGGAGGCATTCTGCGAGAGGCGCAATTCAAGGAGGCACCCGGCAATTTAAGGCCGCAGGACCCAAAACCATTCTACAGGCTTTTTCCCTGGGAAACAAAACTCACAAGCCACTGTTCTAGGTGTCAGTTTCCAGGACCCACTTGACGCTCTTAAACCAGTCCAAGTTGGCACTGGTGTTGCTTAGCGTCTGGGAAACATCTGGTGAGATGCGGAATTCCAGGAGTCACCCGGCAATTTACGGCCGCAGGACCCTGAACCATTTTACAGGCTTTTTCCCTGGGAAACAAAACTCACAAGCCACTGTTCTGGGTGTCAGTTTTCAGGACCCACTTGACACTCTCAAAGCAGACCAAGTTGGCACTGGTGCCACCTTGCGTCTGGGAAACATCTGGTGAGATGCGGAATTCCAGGAGTCACCCGGCAATTTAAGGCCGCAGGACCCTGAACCATTATACTGGCTTTTTCCCTGGGAAACAAAACTCACAAGCCACTGTTCTGGGTGTCAGTTTTCAGGACCCACTTGGCACTCTTAAACCAGACCAAGTTGGAACTGGTGCCACCTTGCGTCTGGGAGGCATCCTGCGAGTGGCCGAATTCCAGGAGGCACCCGGCAATTTAAGGCCGCAGGACCCTGAACCATTGTACAGGCTTTTTCCCTGGGAAACAAAACTCACAAGCCACTGTTCTGGGTGTCAGTTTTCAGGACCCACTTGGCACTCTTAAACCAGACCAAGTTGGAACTGGTGCCACCTTGCGTCTGGGAGGCATCCTGCGAGTGGCCGAATTCCAGGAGGCACCCGGCAATTTAAGGCCTCAGGCCCCTGAACCATTGTACAGGCTTTTTCCCTGGGAAACAAAACTCACAAGTCACTGTTCTGGGTGTCAGTTTTCAGGACCCACTTGGCACTCTTAAACCAGACCAAGTTGGAACTGGTGCCATCTTGCGTCTGGGAGGCATCCTGCGAGAGGCCGAATTCAAGTAGACACGCGGAAATTTAAGGCCGCAGGACCCTGGGCAATTTTACAGGCTTTTTCCCTGGGAAACAAAACTCACAAGCCACTGTTCTGGGTGTCAGTTTTCAGGACCCACTTGGCACTCTTAAACCAGACCAAGTTGGCACTGGTGCCACCATGCGTCTGGGAGGCATCCTGCGAGAGGCGGAATTCCAGAAGGCACCCGGCAATTTAAGGCCGCAGGACCCTGAACCATTGTACAGGCTTTTTCCCTGGCAAACAAAACTCACAAGCCACTGTTCTGCGTGTCAGTTTTCAGGACCCACTTGGTACTCTCAAACCAGACCAAGTTGGCACTGGTGCCACCTTGCGTCTGGGAGGCATCCTGCGAGAGGCCGAATTCCAGGAGGCACCCGGCAATTTAAGGCCGCAGGACCCAAAACCATTCTACAGGCTTTTTCCCTGGGAAAAAATATTCAGAAGCCACTGTTCTGGGTGTCAGTTTGCAGGACCCACTTGGCACTCTTAAACCAGACCAAGTTGGCACTGGTGTTGCTTAGCGTCTGGGAAACATCTGGTGAGATGCGCAATTCCAGGAGTCACCCGGCAATTTACGGCCGCAGGACCCTGAACCATTGTACAGGCTTTTTCCCTGGGAAACAAAACTCACAAGCCACTGTTCTGGGTGTCAGTTTTCAGGACCCACTTGACACTCTCAAACCAGACCAAGTTGGCACTGGTGCCACCTTGCGTCTGAAAGGCATCCTGCGAGACGCGCAATTCCAGGAGGAACCCAGGAATTGAAGGCCGCAGGGCCCAGTACCATTGTACAGGCTTTTTCCCTGGAAACAAAACTCACAAGCCACTGTTCTGGGTGTCAGTTTTCAGGAGCGACTTGGCACTCTTAAACCAGACCAAGTTGGCACTGGTGTTGCTTAGCGTCTGGGAAACAACTGGCGAGGTGCGGAATTCCAGGAGGCACCCGGCAATTTAAGGCCGCGTGAACCTGAACCATTGTACAGGATTTGTCCCTGGGAAACAAAACTCACAAGCCACTGTTCTGGGTGTCAGTTTTCAGGACCCACTTGGCACTCTTAAACCAGACCAAGTTGGCACTGGTGCCACCTTGCGTCTGGGAGGCATCCTGCGAGAGGCCGAATTCCAGGAGGCACCCGGCAATTTAAGGCCGCAGGACCCTGAACCATTGTACAGGCTTTTTCCCTGGGAAACAAAACTCACAAGCCACTGTTCTGGGTGTCAGTTTTCAGGACCCACTTGGCACTCTTAAACAAGACCAAGTTGGCACTGGTGCCACCTTGTGTCTGGGAGGCACCCTGCGAGAGGCTGAATTCCAGGAGGCACCTGGCAATTTAAGGCCGCAGGACCGAAAACCATTCTACAGGCTTTTTCCCTGGAAAACAAAGTTCAGAAGCCACTGTTCTGGGTGTCAGTTTGCAGGACCCACTTGGCACTCTCAACCCAGACCAAGTTGGCACTGGTGCCACATTGCGTCTGGGAGGCATCTTGCAAGACGCCGAATTCCAGGAGGCACCCGGCAATTTAAGGCCGCAGGACCCTGAACTATTGTACAGGATTTTTCCCTGGGAAACAAAACTCACAAGCCACTGTTCTGGGTGTCAGTTTGCAGGACATACTTGGCACTCTCAAACCAGACCAAGTTGGAAATGGTGTTGCTTAGCGTCTTGGAAACATCTGGCGAGATGCGGAATTCCAGGAGGCACCCCGCAATTTAAGGCCGCAGGCCCCTGAACCATTGTACAGGCTTTTTCCCTGGGAAACAAAACTCACAAGCCACTGTTCTGGGTGTCAGTTTGCAGGACCCACTTGGCACTCTTAAATAAGACCAAGTTGGCACTGGTGTTGCTTAGCGTCTGGGAGGCATTCTGCGAGAGGCGCAATTCAAGGAGGCACCCGGCAATTTAAGGCCTCAGGCCCCTGAACCATTGTACAGGATATTTCCCTGGGAAACAAAACTCACAAGCCACTGTTCTGGGTGTCAGTTTTCAGGACCCACTTGGCACTCTTAAACCAGACCAAGTTGGCACTGGTGTCATGTTGCGCCTGGGAGGCATCCTGTGAGAGGCGGATCTCCAGGAGGCACACGGCAACTTAAGGCCTCAGGCCCCTGAACCATTGTACACGCTTTTTCCCTGGGAAACAAAACTCACAAGCCACTGTTCTGGGTGTCAGTTTGCAGGACCCACTTGGTACTCTCAAACCAGACCAAGTTGGCACTGGTGACACCTTGCGTCTGGGAGGCATCCTGCGAGAGGCGCAATTCCAGGAGGCACCCGGCAATTTAAGGCCGCAGGACCCAAAACCATTCTACAGGCTTTTTCCCTGGGAAAAAATATTCAGAAGCCACTGTTCTGGGTGTCAGTTTCCAGGACCCACTTGACACTCTTAAACCAGACCAAGTTGGCACTGGTGTTGCTTAGCGTCTGGGAAACATCTGGTGAGATGCGGAATTCCAGGAGTCACCCGGCAATTTACGGCCGCAGGACCCTGAACCATTGTACAGGCTTTTTCCCTGGGAAACAAAACTCACAAGCCACTGTTCTGGGTGTCAGTTTTCAGGACCCACTTGGCACTCTTAAACCAGACCAAGTTGGCACTGGTGCCACCTTGCGTCTGGGAGGCATCCTGCGAGAGTCCGAATTCCAGGAGGCACCCGGCATTTTAAGGCCGCAGGACCCTGAACCATTGTACAGGCTTTTTCCGTGGGAAACAAAACTCAGAAGCCACTGTTCTGGGTGTCAGTTTTCAGGACCCACTTGGCACTCTTAAACCAGACCAAGTTGGAACTGGTGCCACCTTGCGTCTGGGAGGCATCCTGCGAGTGGCCGAATTCCAGGAGGCACCCGGCAATTTAAGGCCTCAGGACCCTGAACCATTGTACAGGCTTTTTCCCTGGGAAACAAAACTCACAAGTCACTGTTCTGGGTGTCAGTTTTCAGGACCCACTTGGCACTCTTAAACCAGACCAAGTTGGAACTGGTGCCATCTTGCGTCTGGGAGGCATCCTGCGAGAGGCCGAATTCAAGTAGACACGCGGAAATTTAAGGCCGCAGGACCCTGGGCAATTTTACAGGCTTTTTCCCTGGGAAACAAAACTCACAAGCCACTGTTCTGGGTGTCAGTTTTCAGGACCCACTTGGCACTCTTAAACCAGACCAAGTTGGCACTGGTGCCACCTTGCGTCTGGGAGGCATCCTGCGAGAGGCCGAATTCCAGAAGGCACCCGGCAATTTAAGGCCGCAGGACCCTGAACCATTGTACAGGCTTTTTCCCTGGCAAACAAAACTCACAAGCCACTGTTCTGCGTGTCAGTTTTCAGGACCCACTTGGTACTCTCAAACCAGACCAAGTTGGCACTGGTGCCACCTTGCGTCTGGGAGGCATCCTGCGAGAGGCCGAATTCCAGAAGGCACCCGGCAATTTAAGGCCGCAGGACCCTGAACCATTGTACAGGCTTTTTCCCTGGGAAACAAAACTCACAAGCCACTGTTCTAGGTGTCAGTTTTCAGGACCCACTTGGTACTCTCAAACCAGACCAAGTTGGCACTGGTGTTGCATATCGTCTGGGAGGCATTCTGCGAGAGGCGCAATTCAAGGAGGCACCCGGCAATTTAAGGCCGCAGGACCCAAAACCATTCTACAGGCTTTTTCCCTGGGAAACAAAACTCACAAGCCACTGTTCTAGGTGTCAGTTTCCAGGACCCACTTGACGCTCTTAAACCAGTCCAAGTTGGCACTGGTGTTGCTTAGCGTCTGGGAAACATCTGGTGAGATGCGGAATTCCAGGAGTCACCCGGCAATTTACGGCCGCAGGACCCTGAACCATTTTACAGGCTTTTTCCCTGGGAAACAAAACTCACAAGCCACTGTTCTGGGTGTCAGTTTTCAGGACCCACTTGACACTCTCAAAGCAGACCAAGTTGGCACTGGTGCCACCTTGCGTCTGGGAAACATCTGGTGAGATGCGGAATTCCAGGAGTCACCCGGCAATTTAAGGCCGCAGGACCCTGAACCATTATACTGGCTTTTTCCCTGGGAAACAAAACTCACAAGCCACTGTTCTGGGTGTCAGTTTTCAGGACCCACTTGGCACTCTTAAACCAGACCAAGTTGGAACTGGTGCCACCTTGCGTCTGGGAGGCATCCTGCGAGTGGCCGAATTCCAGGAGGCACCCGGCAATTTAAGGCCGCAGGACCCTCAACCATTGTACAGGCTTTTTCCCTGGGAAACAAAACTCACAAGCCACTGTTCTGGGTGTCAGTTTTCAGGACCCACTTGGCACTCTTAAACCAGACCAAGTTGGAACTGGTGCCACCTTGCGTCTGGGAGGCATCCTGCGAGTGGCCGAATTCCAGGAGGCACCCGGCAATTTAAGGCCTCAGGCCCCTGAACCATTGTACAGGCTTTTTCCCTGGGAAACAAAACTCACAAGTCACTGTTCTGGGTGTCAGTTTTCAGGACCCACTTGGCACTCTTAAACCAGACCAAGTTGGAACTGGTGCCATCTTGCGTCTGGGAGGCATCCTGCGAGAGGCCGAATTCAAGTAGACACGCGGAAATTTAAGGCCGCAGGACCCTGGGCAATTTTACAGGCTTTTTCCCTGGGAAACAAAACTCACAAGCCACTGTTCTGGGTGTCAGTTTTCAGGACCCACTTGGCACTCTTAAACCAGACCAAGTTGGCACTGGTGCCACCATGCGTCTGGGAGGCATCCTGCGAGAGGCGGAATTCCAGAAGGCACCCGGCAATTTAAGGCCGCAGGACCCTGAACCATTGTACAGGCTTTTTCCCTGGCAAACAAAACTCACAAGCCACTGTTCTGCGTGTCAGTTTTCAGGACCCACTTGGTACTCTCAAACCAGACCAAGTTGGCACTGGTGCCACCTTGCGTCTGGGAGGCATCCTGCGAGAGGCCGAATTCCAGGAGGCACCCGGCAATTTAAGGCCGCAGGACCCAAAACCATTCTACAGGCTTTTTCCCTGGGAAAAAATATTCAGAAGCCACTGTTCTGGGTGTCAGTTTGCAGGACCCACTTGGCACTCTTAAACCAGACCAAGTTGGCACTGGTGTTGCTTAGCGTCTGGGAAACATCTGGTGAGATGCGCAATTCCAGGAGTCACCCGGCAATTTACGGCCGCAGGACCCTGAACCATTGTACAGGCTTTTTCCCTGGGAAACAAAACTCACAAGCCACTGTTCTGGGTGTCAGTTTTCAGGACCCACTTGACACTCTCAAAGCAGACCAAGTTGGCACTGGTGCCACCTTGCGTCTGAAAGGCATCCTGCGAGACGCGCAATTCCAGGAGGAACCCAGGAATTGAAGGCCGCAGGGCCCAGTACCATTGTACAGGCTTTTTCCCTGGAAACAAAACTCACAAGCCACTGTTCTGGGTATCAGTTTTCAGGAGCGACTTGGCACTCTTAAACCAGACCAAGTTGGCACTGGTGTTGCTTAGCGTCTGGGAAACAACTGGCGAGGTGCGGAATTCCAGGAGGCACCCGGCAATTTAAGGCCGCGTGAACCTGAACCATTGTACAGGATTTGTCCCTGGGAAACAAAACTCACAAGCCACTGTTCTGGGTGTCAGTTTTCAGGACCCACTTGGCACTCTTAAACCAGACCAAGTTGGCACTGGTGCCACCTTGCGTCTGGGAGGCATCCTGCGAGAGGCCGAATTCCAGGAGGCACCCGGCAATTTAAGGCCGCAGGACCCTGAACCATTGTACAGGCTTTTTCCCTGGGAAACCAAACTCACAAGCCACTGTTCTGGGTGTCAGTTTTCAGGACCCACTTGGCACTCTTAAACAAGACCAAGTTGGCACTGGTGCCACCTTGTGTCTGGGAGGCACCCTGCGAGAGGCTGAATTCCAGGAGGCACCTGGCAATTTAAGGCCGCAGGACCGAAAACCATTCTACAGGCTTTTTCCCTGGAAAACAAAGTTCAGAAGCCACTGTTCTGGGTGTCAGTTTGCAGGACCCACTTGGCACTCTCAACCCAGACCAAGTTGGCACTGGTGCCACATTGCGTCTGGGAGGCATCTTGCAAGACGCCGAATTCCAGGAGGCACCCGGCAATTTAAGGCCGCAGGACCCTGAACTATTGTACAGGATTTTTCCCTGGGAAACAAAACTCACAAGCCACTGTTCTGGGTGTCAGTTTGCAGGACCCAATTGGCACTCTCAAACCAGACCAAGTTGGAAATGGTGTTGCTTAGCGTCTTGGAAACATCTGGCGAGATGCGGAATTCCAGGAGGCACCCCGCAATTTAAGGCCGCAGGCCCCTGAACCATTGTACAGGCTTTTTCCCTGGGAAACAAAACTCACAAGCCACTGTTCTGGGTGTCAGTTTGCAGGACCCACTTGGCACTCTTAAATAAGACCAAGTTGGCACTGGTGTTGCTTAGCGTCTGGGAGGCATTCTGCGAGAGGCGCAATTCAAGGAGGCACCCGGCAATTTAAGGCCTCAGGCCCCTGAACCATTGTACAGGATATTTCCCTGGGAAACAAAACTCACAAGCCACTGTTCTGGGTGTCAGTTTTCAGGACCCACTTAGCACTCTTAAACCAGACCAAGTTGGCACTGGTGTCATGTTGCGCCTGGGAGGCATCCTGTGAGAGGCGGATCTCCAGGAGGCACACGGCAACTTAAGGCCTCAGGCCCCTGAACCATTGTACACGCTTTTTCCCTGGGAAACAAAACTCACAAGCCACTGTTCTGGGTGTCAGTTTGCAGGACCCACTTGGTACTCTCAAACCAGACCAAGTTGGCACTGGTGACACCTTGCGTCTGGGAGGCATCCTGCGAGAGGCGCAATTCCAGGAGGCACCCGGCAATTTAAGGCCGCAGGACCCAAAACCATTCTACAGGCTTTTTCCCTGGGAAAAAATATTCAGAAGCCACTGTTCTGGGTGTCAGTTTCCAGGACCCACTTGACACTCTTAAACCAGACCAAGTTGGCACTGGTGTTGCTTAGCGTCTGGGAAACATCTGGTGAGATGCGGAATTCCAGGAGTCACCCGGCAATTTACGGCCGCAGGACCCTGAACCATTGTACAGGCTTTTTCCCTGGGAAACAAAACTCACAAGCCACTGTTCTGGGTGTCAGTTTTCAGGACCCACTTGGCACTCTTAAACCAGACCAAGTTGGCACTGGTGCCACCTTGCGTCTGGGAGGCATCCTGCGAGAGTCCGAATTCCAGGAGGCACCCGGCATTTTAAGGCCGCAGGACCCTGAACCATTGTACAGGCTTTTTCCGTGGGAAACAAAACTCAGAAGCCACTGTTCTGGGTGTCAGTTTTCAGGACCCACTTGGCACTCTTAAACCAGACCAAGTTGGAACTGGTGCCACCTTGCGTCTGGGAGGCATCCTGCGAGTGGCCGAATTCCAGGAGGCACCCGGCAATTTAAGGCCTCAGGACCCTGAACCATTGTACAGGCTTTTTCCCTGGGAAACAAAACTCACAAGTCACTGTTCTGGGTGTCAGTTTTCAGGACCCACTTGGCACTCTTAAACCAGACCAAGTTGGAACTGGTGCCATCTTGCGTCTGGGAGGCATCCTGCGAGAGGCCGAATTCAAGTAGACACGCGGAAATTTAAGGCCGCAGGACCCTGGGCAATTTTACAGGCTTTTTCCCTGGGAAACAAAACTCACAAGCCACTGTTCTGGGTGTCAGTTTTCAGGACCCACTTGGCACTCTTAAACCAGACCAAGTTGGCACTGGTGCCACCTTGCGTCTGGGAGGCATCCTGCGAGAGGCCGAATTCCAGAAGGCACCCGGCAATTTAAGGCCGCAGGACCCTGAACCATTGTACAGGCTTTTTCCCTGGCAAACAAAACTCACAAGCCACTGTTCTGCGTGTCAGTTTTCAGGACCCACTTGGTACTCTCAAACTAGACCAAGTTGGCACTGGTGCCACCTTGCGTCTGGGAGGCATCCTGCGAGAGGCCGAATTCCAGAAGGCACCCGGCAATTTAAGGCCGCAGGACCCTGAACCATTGTACAGGCTTTTTCCCTGGGAAACAAAACTCACAAGCCACTGTTCTAGGTGTCAGTTTTCAGGACCCACTTGGTACTCTCAAACCAGACCAAGTTGGCACTGGTGTTGCATATCGTCTGGGAGGCATTCTGCGAGAGGCGCAATTCAAGGAGGCACCCGGCAATTTAAGGCCGCAGGACCCAAAACCATTCTACAGGCTTTTTCCCTGGGAAACAAAACTCACAAGCCACTGTTCTAGGTGTCAGTTTCCAGGACCCACTTGACGCTCTTAAACCAGTCCAAGTTGGCACTGGTGTTGCTTAGCGTCTGGGAAACATCTGGTGAGATGCGGAATTCCAGGAGTCACCCGGCAATTTACGGCCGCAGGACCCTGAACCATTTTACAGGCTTTTTCCCTGGGAAACAAAACTCACAAGCCACTGTTCTGGGTGTCAGTTTTCAGGACCCACTTGACACTCTCAAAGCAGACCAAGTTGGCACTGGTGCCACCTTGCGTCTGGGAAACATCTGGTGAGATGCGGAATTCCAGGAGTCACCCGGCAATTTAAGGCCGCAGGACCCTGAACCATTATACTGGCTTTTTCCCTGGGAAACAAAACTCACAAGCCACTGTTCTGGGTGTCAGTTTTCAGGACCCACTTGGCACTCTTAAACCAGACCAAGTTGGCACTGGTGCCACCTTGCGTCTGGGAGGCATCCTGCGAGTGGCCGAATTCCAGGAGGCACCCGGCATTTTAAGGCCGCAGGACCCTGAACCATTGTACAGGCTTTTTCCGTGGGAAACAAAACTCAGAAGCCACTGTTCTGGGTGTCAGTTTTCAGGACCCACTTGGCACTCTTAAACCAGACCAAGTTGGAACTGGTGCCACCTTGCGTCTGGGAGGCATCCTGCGAGTGGCCGAATTCCAGGAGGCACCCGGCAATTTAAGGCCTCAGGCCCCTGAACCATTGTACAGGCTTTTTCCCTGGGAAACAAAACTCACAAGTCACTGTTCTGGGTGTCAGTTTTCAGGACCCACTTGGCACTCTTAAACCAGACCAAGTTGGAACTGGTGCCATCTTGCGTCTGGGAGGCATCCTGCGAGAGGCCGAATTCAAGTAGACACGCGGAAATTTAAGGCCGCAGGACCCTGGGCAATTTTACAGGCTTTTTCCCTGGGAAACAAAACTCACAAGCCACTGTTCTGGGTGTCAGTTTTCAGGACCCACTTGGCACTCTTAAACCAGACCAAGTTGGCACTGGTGCCACCATGCGTCTGGGAGGCATCCTGCGAGAGGCGGAATTCCAGAAGGCACCCGGCAATTTAAGGCCGCAGGACCCTGAACCATTGTACAGGCTTTTTCCCTGGCAAACAAAACTCACAAGCCACTGTTCTGCGTGTCAGTTTTCAGGACCCACTTGGTACTCTCAAACCAGACCAAGTTGGCACTGGTGCCACCTTGCGTCTGGGAGGCATCCTGCGAGAGGCCGAATTCCAGGAGGCACCCGGCAATTTAAGGCCGCAGGACCCAAAACCATTCTACAGGCTTTTTCCCTGGGAAAAAATATTCAGAAGCCACTGTTCTGGGTGTCAGTTTTCAGGAGCGACTTGGCACTCTTAAACCAGACCAAGTTGGCACTGGTGTTGCTTAGCGTCTGGGAAACATCTGGTGAGATGCGCAATTCCAGGAGTCACCCGGCAATTTACGGCCGCAGGACCCTGAACCATTGTACAGGCTTTTTCCCTGGGAAACAAAACTCACAAGCCACTGTTCTGGGTGTCAGTTTTCAGGAGCGACTTGGCACTCTTAAACCAGACCAAGTTGGCACTGGTGTTGCTTAGCGTCTGGGAAACAACTGGCGAGGTGCGGAATTCCAGGAGGCACCCGGCAATTTAAGGCCGCGTGAACCTGAACCATTGTACAGGATTTGTCCCTGGGAAACAAAACTCACAAGCCACTGTTCTGGGTGTCAGTTTTCAGGACCCACTTGGCACTCTTAAACCAGACCAAGTTGGCACTGGTGCCACCTTGCGTCTGGGAGGCATCCTGCGAGAGGCCGAATTCCAGGAGGCACCCGGCAATTTAAGGCCGCAGGACCCTGAACCATTGTACAGGCTTTTTCCCTGGGAAACCAAACTCACAAGCCACTGTTCTGGGTGTCAGTTTTCAGGACCCACTTGGCACTCTTAAACAAGACCAAGTTGGCACTGGTGCCACCTTGTGTCTGGGAGGCACCCTGCGAGAGGCTGAATTCCAGGAGGCACCTGGCAATTTAAGGCCGCAGGACCGAAAACCATTCTACAGGCTTTTTCCCTGGAAAACAAAGTTCAGAAGCCACTGTTCTGGGTGTCAGTTTGCAGGACCCACTTGGCACTCTCAACCCAGACCAAGTTGGCACTGGTGCCACATTGCGTCTGGGAGGCATCTTGCAAGACGCCGAATTCCAGGAGGCACCCGGCAATTTAAGGCCGCAGGACCCTGAACTATTGTACAGGATTTTTCCCTGGGAAACAAAACTCACAAGCCACTGTTCTGGGTGTCAGTTTGCAGGACATACTTGGCACTCTCAAACCAGACCAAGTTGGAAATGGTGTTGCTTAGCGTCTTGGAAACATCTGGCGAGATGCGGAATTCCAGGAGGCACCCCGCAATTTAAGGCCGCAGGCCCCTGAACCATTGTACAGGCTTTTTCCCTGGGAAACAAAACTCACAAGCCACTGTTCTGGGTGTCAGTTTGCAGGACCCACTTGGCACTCTTAAATAAGACCAAGTTGGCACTGGTGTTGCTTAGCGTCTGGGAGGCATTCTGCGAGAGGCGCAATTCAAGGAGGCACCCGGCAATTTAAGGCCTCAGGCCCCTGAACCATTGTACAGGATATTTCCCTGGGAAACAAAACTCACAAGCCACTGTTCTGGGTGTCAGTTTTCAGGACCCACTTGGCACTCTTAAACCAGACCAAGTTGGCACTGGTGTCATGTTGCGCCTGGGAGGCATCCTGTGAGAGGCGGATCTCCAGGAGGCACACGGCAACTTAAGGCCTCAGGCCCCTGAACCATTGTACACGCTTTTTCCCTGGGAAACAAAACTCACAAGCCACTGTTCTGGGTGTCAGTTTGCAGGACCCACTTGGTACTCTCAAACCAGACCAAGTTGGCACTGGTGACACCTTGCGTCTGGGAGGCATCCTGCGAGAGGCGCAATTCCAGGAGGCACCCGGCAATTTAAGGCCGCAGGACCCAAAACCATTCTACAGGCTTTTTCCCTGGGAAAAAATATTCAGAAGCCACTGTTCTGGGTGTCAGTTTCCAGGACCCACTTGACACTCTTAAACCAGACCAAGTTGGCACTGGTGTTGCTTAGCGTCTGGGAAACATCTGGTGAGATGCGGAATTCCAGGAGTCACCCGGCAATTTACGGCCGCAGGACCCTGAACCATTGTACAGGCTTTTTCCCTGGGAAACAAAACTCACAAGCCACTGTTCTGGGTGTCAGTTTTCAGGACCCACTTGACACTCTCAAAGCAGACCAAGTTGGCACTGGTGCCACCTTGCGTCTGGGAAACATCTGGTGAGATGCGGAATTCCAGGAGTCACCCGGCAATTTAAGGCCGCAGGACCCTGAACCATTGTACAGGCTTTTTCCCTGGGAAACAAAACTCACAAGCCACTGTTCTGGGTGTCAGTTTTCAGGACCCACTTGGCACTCTTAAACCAGACCAAGTTGGCACTGGTGCCACCTTGCGTCTGGGAGGCATCCTGCGAGAGTCCGAATTCCAGGAGGCACCCGGCATTTTAAGGCCGCAGGACCCTGAACCATTGTACAGGCTTTTTCCGTGGGAAACAAAACTCAGAAGCCACTGTTCTGGGTGTCAGTTTTCAGGACCCACTTGGCACTCTTAAACCAGACCAAGTTGGAACTGGTGCCACCTTGCGTCTGGGAGGCATCCTGCGAGTGGCCGAATTCCAGGAGGCACCCGGCAATTTAAGGCCTCAGGCCCCTGAACCATTGTACAGGCTTTTTCCCTGGGAAACAAAACTCACAAGTCACTGTTCTGGGTGTCAGTTTTCAGGACCCACTTGGCACTCTTAAACCAGACCAAGTTGGAACTGGTGCCATCTTGCGTCTGGGAGGCATCCTGCGAGAGGCCGAATTCAAGTAGACACGCGGAAATTTAAGGCCGCAGGACCCTGGGCAATTTTACAGGCTTTTTCCCTGGGAAACAAAACTCACAAGCCACTGTTCTGGGTGTCAGTTTTCAGGACCCACTTGGCACTCTTAAACCAGACCAAGTTGGCACTGGTGCCACCTTGCGTCTGAAAGGCATCTTGCGAGACGCGCAATTCCAGGAGGAACCCAGGAATTGAAGGCCGCAGGGCCCAGTACCATTGTACAGGCTTTTTCCCTGGAAACAAAACTCACAAGCCACTGTTCTGGGTGTCAGTTTTCAGGAGCGACTTGGCACTCTTAAACCAGACCAAGTTGGCACTGGTGTTGCTTAGCGTCTGGGAAACAACTGGCGAGGTGCGGAATTCCAGGAGGCACCCGGCAATTTAAGGCCGCGTGAACCTGAACCATTGTACAGGATTTGTCCCTGGGAAACAAAACTCACAAGCCACTGTTCTGGGTGTCAGTTTTCAGGACCCACTTGGCACTCTTAAACCAGACCAAGTTGGCACTGGTGCCACCTTGCGTCTGGGAGGCATCCTGCGAGAGGCCGAATTCCAGGAGGCACCCGGCAATTTAAGGCCGCAGGACCCTGAACCATTGTACAGGCTTTTTCCCTGGGAAACAAAACTCACAAGCCACTGTTCTGGGTGTCAGTTTTCAGGACCCACTTGGCACTCTTAAACAAGACCAAGTTGGCACTGGTGCCACCTTGTGTCTGGGAGGCATCCTGCGAGAGGCTGAATTCCAGGAGGCACCTGGCAATTTAAGGCCGCAGGACCGAAAACCATTCTACAGGCTTTTTCCCTGGAAAACAAAGTTCAGAAGCCACTGTTCTGGGTGTCAGTTTGCAGGACCCACTTGGCACTCTCAACCCAGACCAAGTTGGCACTGGTGCCACATTGCGTCTGGTAGGCATCTTGCAAGACGCCGAATTCCAGGAGGCATCCGGCAATTTAAGGCCGCAGGACCCTGAACTATTGTACAGGATTTTTCCCTGGGAAACAAAACTCACAAGCCACTGTTCTGGGTGTCAGTTTGCAGGACATACTTGGCACTCTCAAACCAGACCAAGTTGGCACTGGTGTTGCTTAGCGTCTTGGAAACATCTGGCGAGATGCGGAATTCCAGGAGGCACCCCGCAATTTAAGGCCGCAGGCCCCTGAACCATTGTACAGGCTTTTTCCCTGGGAAACAAAACTCACAAGCCACTGTTCTGGGTGTCAGTTTGCAGGACCCACTTGGCACTCTTAAATAAGACCAAGTTGGCACTGGTGTTGCTTAGCGTCTGGGAGGCATTCTGCGAGAGGCGCAATTCAAGGAGGCACCCGGCAATTTAAGGCCTCAGGCCCCTGAACCATTGTACAGGATTTTTCCCTGGGAAACAAAACTCACAAGCCACTGTTCTGGGTGTCAGTTTTCAGGACCCACTTGGCACTCTTAAACCAGACCAAGTTGGCACTGGTGTCATGTTGCGCCTGGGAGGCATCCTGTGAGAGGCGGATCTCCAGGAGGCACACGGCAACTTAAGGCCTCAGGCCCCTGAACCATTGTACACGCTTTTTCCCTGGGAAACAAAACTCACAAGCCACTGTTCTGGGTGTCAGTTTGCAGGACCCACTTGGTACTCTCAAACCAGACCAAGTTGGCAATGGTGACACCTTGCGTCTGGGAGGCATCCTGCGAGAGGCGCAATTCCAGGAGGCACCCGGCAATTTAAGGCCGCAGGACCCAAAACCATTCTACAGGCTTTTTCCCTGGGAAAAAATATTCAGAAGCCACTGTTCTGGGTGTCAGTTTCCAGGACCCACTTGACACTCTTAAACCAGACCAAGTTGGCACTGGTGTTGCTTAGCGTCTGGGAAACATCTGGTGAGATGCGGAATTCCAGGAGTCACCCGGCAATTTACGGCCGCAGGACCCTGAACCATTGTACAGGCTTTTTCCCTGGGAAACAAAACTCACAAGCCACTGTTCTGGGTGTCAGTTTTCAGGACCCACTTGACACTCTCAAAGCAGACCAAGTTGGCACTGGTGCCACCTTGCGTCTGGGAAACATCTGGTGAGATGCGGAATTCCAGGAGTCACCCGGCAATTTAAGGCCGCAGGACCCTGAACCATTGTACAGGCTTTTTCCCTGGGAAACAAAACTCACAAGCCACTATCCTGGGTGTCAGTTTTCAGGACCCACTTGGCACTCTTAAACCAGACCAAGTTGGCACTGGTGCCACCTTGCGTCTGGGAGGCATCCTGCGAGAGTCCGAATTCCAGGAGGCACCCGGCATTTTAAGGCCGCAGGACCCTGAACCATTGTACAGGCTTTTTCCGTGGGAAACAAAACTCAGAAGCCACTGTTCTGGGTGTCAGTTTTCAGGACCCACTTGGCACTCTTAAACCAGACCAAGTTGGAACTGGTGCCACCTTGCGTCTGGGAGGCATCCTGCGAGTGGCCGAATTCCAGGAGGCACCCGGCAATTTAAGGCCTCAGGCCCCTGAACCATTGTACAGGCTTTTTCCCTGGGAAACAAAACTCACAAGTCACTGTTCTGGGTGTCAGTTTTCAGGACCCACTTGGCACTCTCAAACGAGACCACGTTGGCACTGGTGCCACCTTGCGTCTGGGAGGCATCCTGCGAGAGGCGCAATTTCAGGAGGCACCTGGCAATTTAAGGCCGCAGGACCGAAAACCATTCTACAGGCTTTTTCCCTGGAAAACAAAGTTCAGAAGCCACTGTTCTGGGTGTCAGTTTGCAGGACCCACTTGGCACTCTCAACCCAGACCAAGTTGGCACTGGTGCCACATTGCGTCTGGTAGGCATCTTGCAAGACGCCGAATTCCAGGAGGCATCCGGCAATTTAAGGCCGCAGGACCCTGAACTATTGTACAGGATTTTTCCCTGGGAAACAAAACTCACAAGCCACTGTTCTGGGTGTCAGTTTGCAGGACATACTTGGCACTCTCAAACCAGACCAAGTTGGCACTGGTGTTGCTTAGCGTCTTGGAAACATCTGGCGAGATGCGGAATTCCAGGAGGCACCCCGCAATTTAAGGCCGCAGGCCCCTGAACCATTGTACAGGCTTTTTCCCTGGGAAACAAAACTCACAAGCCACTGTTCTGGGTGTCAGTTTGCAGGACCCACTTGGCACTCTTAAATAAGACCAAGTTGGCACTGGTGTTGCTTAGCGTCTGGGAGGCATTCTGCGAGAGGCGCAATTCAAGGAGGCACCCGGCAATTTAAGGCCTCAGGCCCCTGAACCATTGTACAGGATTTTTCCCTGGGAAACAAAACTCACAAGCCACTGTTCTGGGTGTCAGTTTTCAGGACCCACTTGGCACTCTTAAACCAGACCAAGTTGGCACTGGTGTCATGTTGCGCCTGGGAGGCATCCTGTGAGAGGCGGATCTCCAGGAGGCACACGGCAACTTAAGGCCTCAGGCCCCTGAACCATTGTACACGCTTTTTCCCTGGGAAACAAAACTCACAAGCCACTGTTCTGGGTGTCAGTTTGCAGGACCCACTTGGTACTCTCAAACCAGACCAAGTTGGCAATGGTGACACCTTGCGTCTGGGAGGCATCCTGCGAGAGGCGCAATTCCAGGAGGCACCCGGCAATTTAAGGCCGCAGGACCCAAAACCATTCTACAGGCTTTTTCCCTGGGAAAAAATATTCAGAAGCCACTGTTCTGGGTGTCAGTTTCCAGGACCCACTTGACACTCTTAAACCAGACCAAGTTGGCACTGGTGTTGCTTAGCGTCTGGGAAACATCTGGTGAGATGCGGAATTCCAGGAGTCACCCGGCAATTTACGGCCGCAGGACCCTGAACCATTGTACAGGCTTTTTCCCTGGGAAACAAAACTCACAAGCCACTGTTCTGGGTGTCAGTTTTCAGGACCCACTTGACACTCTCAAAGCAGACCAAGTTGGCACTGGTGCCACCTTGCGTCTGGGAAACATCTGGTGAGATGCGGAATTCCAGGAGTCACCCGGCAATTTAAGGCCGCAGGACCCTGAACCATTGTACAGGCTTTTTCCCTGGGAAACAAAACTCACAAGCCACTATCCTGGGTGTCAGTTTTCAGGACCCACTTGGCACTCTTAAACCAGACCAAGTTGGCACTGGTGCCACCTTGCGTCTGGGAGGCATCCTGCGAGAGTCCGAATTCCAGGAGGCACCCGGCATTTTAAGGCCGCAGGACCCTGAACCATTGTACAGGCTTTTTCCGTGGGAAACAAAACTCAGAAGCCACTGTTCTGGGTGTCAGTTTTCAGGACCCACTTGGCACTCTTAAACCAGACCAAGTTGGAACTGGTGCCACCTTGCGTCTGGGAGGCATCCTGCGAGTGGCCGAATTCCAGGAGGCACCCGGCAATTTAAGGCCTCAGGCCCCTGAACCATTGTACAGGCTTTTTCCCTGGGAAACAAAACTCACAAGTCACTGTTCTGGGTGTCAGTTTTCAGGACCCACTTGGCACTCTCAAACGAGACCACGTTGGCACTGGTGCCACCTTGCGTCTGGGAGGCATCCTGCGAGAGGCGCAATTTCAGGAGGCACCTGGCAATTTAAGGCCGCAGGACCGAAAACCATTCTACAGGCTTTTTCCCTGGAAAACAAAATTCAGAAGCCACTGTTCTGGGTGTCAGTTTGCAGGACCAACTTGGCACTCTCAACCCAGACCAAGCTGGCACTGGTGCCATCTTGCGTCTGGGAGGCGTCTTGTAAGACGCCGAATATCAGGAGGCATCCGGAAATTTAAGGCCGCAGGACCCTGAACCATTGTACAGGCTTTTTCCCTGGGAAACAAAACTCACAAGCCACTGTCCTGGGTGTCAGTTTTCAGGACACACTTAGCACTCTTAAACCAGACCAAGTTGGCTCTGGTGTTGCTTAGCGTCATGGAAACATCTGGCGAGATGCGGAATTCCAGGAGGCACCCCGCAATTTAAGGCCGCGTGAACCTGAACCATTGTACTGGTTTTTCCCTGGGAAACAAAACTCACAAGCCACTGTTCTGGGTGTCAGTTTTCAGGACCCACTTGACACTCTCAAAGCAGACCAAGTTGGCACTGGTGCCACCTTGCGTCTGGGAAACATCTGGTGAGATGCGGAATTCCAGGAGTCACCCGGCAATTTAAGGCCGCAGGACCCTGAACCATTGTACTGGCTTTTTCCCTGGGAAACAAAACTCACAAGCCACTGTTCTGGGTGTCAGTTTGCAGGAGCCACCTGGCACTCTCAAACCAGACCAAGTTGGCACTGGTGCCACCTTGCGTCTTGGAGGCATCCTGCGAGAGGCGGAATTCCAAGAGTCACCCGGCAATTTAAGGCCGCAGGACCCTGAACCATTGTACAGGCTTTTTCCCTGGCAAACAAAACTCACAAGCCACTGTTCTGGGTGTCAGTTTTCAGGACCCACTTGGCACTCGCAAACCAGAGCAAGTTGGAACTGGTGCCACCTTGCGTCTGGGAGGCATCCTGCGAGAGGCCGAATTCCAGGAGGCACCTGGCAATTTAAGGCCTCAGGCCCCTGAACCATTGTACAGGCTTTTTCCCTGGGAAACAAAACTCACAAGCCACTGTTCTGGGTGTCAGTTTTCAGGACCCACTTGGCACTCTTAAACCAGACCAAGTTGGCACTGGTGCCACCTTGCGTCTGGGAGGCATCCTGCGAGAGGCCGAATTCCAGGAGGCACCCGGCAATTTAAGGCCGCAGGACCCTGAACCATTGTACAGGCTTTTTCCCTGGGAAACAAAACTCACAAGCCTCTGTTCTGGACGTCAGTTTGCAGGACCCAATTGGCACTCTTAAACCAGACCAAGTTGGCACTGGTGCCACCTTGCGTCTGGGAGGCATCCTGCGAGAGGCCGAATTCCAGGAGGCACCCGGCAATTTAAGGCCTCAGGCCCCTGAACCATTGTACAGGATTTTTCCCTGGGAAACAAAACTCACAAGCCACTGTTCTGGGTGTCAGTTTGCAGGACCCACTTGGTACTCTCAAACCAGACCAAGTTGGCACTGGTGCCACCTTGCATCTGGGAGGCCTCCTGCGAGAGGCGCAATTCCAGGAGGCACCTGGCAATTTAAGGCCGCAGGACCGAAAACCATTCTACAGGCTTTTCCCCTGGAAAACAAAATTCAGAAGCCACTGTTCTGGGTGTCAGTTTGCAGGACCCACTTGACACTCTCAACCCAGACCAAGCTGGCACTGGTGCCACCATGCTTCTGGGAGGCATCTTGCAAGACGCCGAATTCCAGGACGCATCCGGCAATTTAAGGCCGCAGGACCCTGAACCATTGTACAGGCTTTTTCCCTGGGAAACAACTCACAAGCCACTGTTCAGGGTGTCAGTTTGCAGGACACACTTGGCACTCTCAAACCAGACCAAGTTGGCACTGGTGTTGCTTAGCGTCTTGGAAACATCTGGCGAGATGCGGAATTCCAGGAGGCACCTGGCAATTCAAGGCCGCGTGAACCTGAACCATTGTACAGGCTTTTTCCCTGGGAAACAAAACTCACAAGCCACTGTTCTGGGTGTCAGTTTTCAGGACCCACTTGACACTCTCAAAGCAGACCAAGTTGGCACTGGTGCCACGTTGCATCTGGGAAACATCTGGTGAGATGCGGAATTCCAGGAGGCACCCGGCAATTTAAGGCCGCAAGACCCTGAATCATTTTACAGGCTTTTTCCCTGGGAAACAAAACTCACAAGCCGCTGTTCTGGGTATCAGTTTTCAGGACCCACTTTGCACTCTTAAACCAGACCAATTTGGAACATGTGCCACCTTGCGTCTGGGAGGCATCCTGCGCGAGGCCGAATTCCAGGAGGTACCTGGCAATTTAAGGCCTTAGGCCCCTGAACCATTGTACAGGACTTTTCCCTGGGAAACAAAACTCACAAGCCACTGTTCTGGGTGTCAGTTTTCAGGACCCACTTGGCACTCTTAAACCAGACCAAGTTGGCACTGGTGCCACCTTGCGTCTGGGAGGCATCCTGCGAGAGGCCGAATTCCAGGAGGCACCCGGCAATTTAAGGTCTCAGGCCCCTGAACCATTGTACAGGATTTTTCCCTGGGAAACAAAACTCACAAGCCACTGTTCTGGGTGTCAGTTTTCAGGACCCACTTGGCACTCTTAAACCAGACCAAGTTGGCACTGGTGCCACCTCGCATCTGGGAGGCATCCTGCGAGAGGCCGAATTCCAGGAGGCACCCGGCAATTTAAGGCCGCAGGACCCTGAACCATTGTACAGGCTTTTTCCCTGGGAAACAAAACTCACAAGCCACTGTTCTGGGTGCCAGTTTCCCGGACCCACTTGGCACTCTTAAACCAGACCAAGTTGGAACTGGTGCCACCTTGCGTCTGGGAGGCATCCTGCGAGTGGCCGAATTCCAGGAGGCACCCGGCAATTTAAGGCCTCAGGCCCCTGAACCATTGTACAGGCTTTTTCCCTGGGAAACAAAACTCACAAGCCACTGTTCTGGGTGTCAGTTTTCAGGACCCACTTGGCACTCTTAAACCAGACAAAGTTGGCACTGGTGTCATGTTGCGCCTGGGAGGCGTCCTGCGAGAGGCGGATCTCCAGGAGGCAACGGCAACTTAAGGCCTCAGGCCCCTGAACCATTGTACAGGCTTTTTCCCTGGGAAACAAAACTCACAAGCCACTGTTCTGGGTGTCAGTTTGCCGGACCCACTTGGCACTCTCAAACGAGACCAAGTTGGCTCTGGTGCCACCTTGCGTCTGGGAGACATCCTGCGAGAGTCCGAATTCCAGGAGGCACCTGGCAATTTAAGGCCGCAGGACCCAAAACCATTCTACAGGCTTTTTCCCTGGAAAACAAAATTCAGAAGCCACTGTTCTGGGTGTCAGTTTTCAGGACCCACTTGGCACTCTCAACCCAGACCAAGCTGGCACTGGTGTCACCATGCTTCTGGGAGGCATCTTGCAAGACGCCGAATTCCAGGAGGTACCTGGCAATTTAAGGCCTAAGGCCCCTGAACCATTGTACAGGATTTTTCCCTGGGAAACAAAACTCACAAGCCACTGTTCTGGGTGTCAGTTTTCAGGACCCACTTGGCACTCTTAAACCAGACCAAGGTGGCACTGGTGCCACCTTGCGTCTGGGAGGCATCCTGCGAGAGGCCGAATTCCAGGAGGCACCCGGCAATTTAAGGTCTCAGGCCCCTGAACCACTGTACAGGATTTTTCCCTGGGAAACAAAACTCACAAGCCACTGTTCTGGGTGTCAGTTTTCAGGACCCACTTGGCATTCTTAAATCAGACCAAGTTGGCACTGGTGTTTCTTAGCGTCTGGGAGGCATCCTGCGAGAGGCGGAATTCCAGGAGGCACCCGGCAATTTAAGGCCTCAGGCCCCTGAACCATTGTACAGGCTTTTTCCCTGGGAAACAAAACTCACAAGCCACTGTTCTGGGTGTCAGTTTTCAGGACCCACTTGACACTCTCAAAGCAGACCAAGTTGGCACTGGTGCCACCTTGCATCTGGGAAACATCTGGTGAGATGCGGAATTCCAGGAGTCACCCGGCAATTTAAGGCCGCAGGACCCTGAACCATTGTACAGGCTTTTTCCCTGGGAAACAAAACTCACAAGCCACTGTTCTGGGTGTCAGTTTGCAGGAGCCACCTGGCACTCTCAAACCAGACCAAGTTGGCACTGGTGCCACCTTGCGTCTGGGAGGCATCCTGCGAGAGGCGCAATTCCAGGAGGCACCCGGCAATTTAAGGTCGCAGGACCCTGAACCATTGTACAGGCTTTTTCCCTGGGAAACAAAACTCACAAGCCACTGTTCTGGGTGTCAGTTTTCAGGACCCACTTGGCACTCTTAAACCAGACCAAGTTGGCACTCGTGCCACCTTGTGTCTGGGAGGCATCCTGCGAGAGGCGCAATTCCAGGAGGCACCCGGCAATTTAAGGCCTCAGGACCCTGAACCATTGTACAGGCTTTTTCCCTGGGAAACAAAACTCACAAGCCACTGTTCTGGGTGTCAGTTTTCAGGACCCACTTGACACTCTTAAACCAGACCAAGTCGGAACTGGTGCCACCTTGCGTCTGGGAGGCATCCTGCGAGTGGCCGAATTCCAGGAGGCACCCGGCAATTTAAGGCCTCAGGCCCCTCAACCATTGTACAGGCTTTTTCCGTGGGAAACAAAACTCACAAGCCACTGTTCTGGGTGTCAGTTTTCAGGACCCACTTGACACTCTTAAACCAGACCAAGTCGGAACTGGTGCCACCTTGCGTCTGGGAGGCATCCTGCGAGTGGCCGAATTCCAGGAGGCACCCGGCAATTTAAGGCCTCAGGCCCCTGAACCATTGTACAGGCTTTTTCCCTGGGAAACAAAACTCACAAGTCACTGTTCTGGGTGTCAGTTTTCAGGACCCACTTGGCACTCTTAAACCAGACCAAGTTGGAACTGGTGCCATCTTGCGTCTGGGAGGCATCCTGCGAGAGGCCGAATTCAAGTAGACACGCGGAAATTTAAGGCCGCAGGACCCTGGGCAATTTTACAGGCTTTTTCCCTGGGAAACAAAACTCACAAGCCACTGTTCTGGGTGTCAGTTTTCAGGACCCACTTGGCACTCTTAAACCAGACCAAGTTGGCACTGGTGCCACCATGCGTCTGGGAGGCATCCTGCGAGAGGCGGAATTCCAGAAGGCACCCGGCAATTTAAGGCCGCAGGACCCTGAACCATTGTACAGGCTTTTTCCCTGGCAAACAAAACTCACAAGCCACTGTTCTGCGTGTCAGTTTTCAGGACCCACTTGGTACTCTCAAACCAGACCAAGTTGGCACTGGTGCCACCTTGCGTCTGGGAGGCATCCTGCGAGAGGCCGAATTCCAGGAGGCACCCGGCAATTTAAGGCCGCAGGACCCAAAACCATTCTACAGGCTTTTTCCCTGGGAAAAAATATTCAGAAGCCACTGTTCTGGGTGTCAGTTTTCAGGAGCGACTTGGCACTCTTAAACCAGACCAAGTTGGCACTGGTGTTGCTTAGCGTCTGGGAAACATCTGGTGAGATGCGCAATTCCAGGAGTCACCCGGCAATTTACGGCCGCAGGACCCTGAACCATTGTACAGGCTTTTTCCCTGGGAAACAAAACTCACAAGCCACTGTTCTGGGTGTCAGTTTTCAGGAGCGACTTGGCACTCTTAAACCAGACCAAGTTGGCACTGGTGTTGCTTAGCGTCTGGGAAACAACTGGCGAGGTGCGGAATTCCAGGAGGCACCCGGCAATTTAAGGCCGCGTGAACCTGAACCATTGTACAGGATTTGTCCCTGGGAAACAAAACTCACAAGCCACTGTTCTGGGTGTCAGTTTTCAGGACCCACTTGGCACTCTTAAACCAGACCAAGTTGGCACTGGTGCCACCTTGCGTCTGGGAGGCATCCTGCGAGAGGCCGAATTCCAGGAGGCACCCGGCAATTTAAGGCCGCAGGACCCTGAACCATTGTACAGGCTTTTTCCCTGGGAAACCAAACTCACAAGCCACTGTTCTGGGTGTCAGTTTTCAGGACCCACTTGGCACTCTTAAACAAGACCAAGTTGGCACTGGTGCCACCTTGTGTCTGGGAGGCACCCTGCGAGAGGCTGAATTCCAGGAGGCACCTGGCAATTTAAGGCCGCAGGACCGAAAACCATTCTACAGGCTTTTTCCCTGGAAAACAAAGTTCAGAAGCCACTGTTCTGGGTGTCAGTTTGCAGGACCCACTTGGCACTCTCAACCCAGACCAAGTTGGCACTGGTGCCACATTGCGTCTGGGAGGCATCTTGCAAGACGCCGAATTCCAGGAGGCACCCGGCAATTTAAGGCCGCAGGACCCTGAACTATTGTACAGGATTTTTCCCTGGGAAACAAAACTCACAAGCCACTGTTCTGGGTGTCAGTTTGCAGGACATACTTGGCACTCTCAAACCAGACCAAGTTGGAAATGGTGTTGCTTAGCGTCTTGGAAACATCTGGCGAGATGCGGAATTCCAGGAGGCACCCCGCAATTTAAGGCCGCAGGCCCCTGAACCATTGTACAGGCTTTTTCCCTGGGAAACAAAACTCACAAGCCACTGTTCTGGGTGTCAGTTTGCAGGACCCACTTGGCACTCTTAAATAAGACCAAGTTGGCACTGGTGTTGCTTAGCGTCTGGGAGGCATTCTGCGAGAGGCGCAATACAAGGAGGCACCCGGCAATTTAAGGCCTCAGGCCCCTGAACCATTGTACAGGATATTTCCCTGGGAAACAAAACTCACAAGCCACTGTTCTGGGTGTCAGTTTTCAGGACCCACTTGGCACTCTTAAACCAGACCAAGTTGGCACTGGTGTCATGTTGCGCCTGGGAGGCATCCTGTGAGAGGCGGATCTCCAGGAGGCACACGGCAACTTAAGGCCTCAGGCCCCTGAACCATTGTACACGCTTTTTCCCTGGGAAACAAAACTCACAAGCCACTGTTCTGGGTGTCAGTTTGCAGGACCCACTTGGTACTCTCAAACCAGACCAAGTTGGCACTGGTGACACCTTGCGTCTGGGAGGCATCCTGCGAGAGGCGCAATTCCAGGAGGCACCCGGCAATTTAAGGCCGCAGGACCCAAAACCATTCTACAGGCTTTTTCCCTGGGAAAAAATATTCAGAAGCCACTGTTCTGGGTGTCAGTTTCCAGGACCCACTTGACACTCTTAAACCAGACCAAGTTGGCACTGGTGTTGCTTAGCGTCTGGGAAACATCTGGTGAGATGCGGAATTCCAGGAGTCACCCGGCAATTTACGGCCGCAGGACCCTGAACCATTGTACAGGCTTTTTCCCTGGGAAACAAAACTCACAAGCCACTGTTCTGGGTGTCAGTTTTCAGGACCCACTTGACACTCTCAAAGCAGACCAAGTTGGCACTGGTGCCACCTTGCGTCTGGGAAACATCTGGTGAGATGCGGAATTCCAGGAGTCACCCGGCAATTTAAGGCCGCAGGACCCTGAACCATTGTACAGGCTTTTTCCCTGGGAAACAAAACTCACAAGCCACTGTTCTGGGTGTCAGTTTTCAGGACCCACTTGGCACTCTTAAACCAGACCAAGTTGGCACTGGTGCCACCTTGCGTCTGGGAGGCATCCTGCGAGAGTCCGAATTCCAGGAGGCACCCGGCATTTTAAGGCCGCAGGACCCTGAACCATTGTACAGGCTTTTTCCGTGGGAAACAAAACTCAGAAGCCACTGTTCTGGGTGTCAGTTTTCAGGACCCACTTGGCACTCTTAAACCAGACCAAGTTGGAACTGGTGCCACCTTGCGTCTGGGAGGCATCCTGCGAGTGGCCGAATTCCAGGAGGCACCCGGCAATTTAAGGCCTCAGGCCCCTGAACCATTGTACAGGCTTTTTCCCTGGGAAACAAAACTCACAAGTCACTGTTCTGGGTGTCAGTTTTCAGGACCCACTTGGCACTCTTAAACCAGACCAAGTTGGAACTGGTGCCATCTTGCGTCTGGGAGGCATCCTGCGAGAGGCCGAATTCAAGTAGACACGCGGAAATTTAAGGCCGCAGGACCCTGGGCAATTTTACAGGCTTTTTCCCTGGGAAACAAAACTCACAAGCCACTGTTCTGGGTGTCAGTTTTCAGGACCCACTTGGCACTCTTAAACCAGACCAAGTTGGCACTGGTGCCACCTTGCGTCTGAAAGGCATCTTGCGAGACGCGCAATTCCAGGAGGAACCCAGGAATTGAAGGCCGCAGGGCCCAGTACCATTGTACAGGCTTTTTCCCTGGAAACAAAACTCACAAGCCACTGTTCTGGGTGTCAGTTTTCAGGAGCGACTTGGCACTCTTAAACCAGACCAAGTTGGCACTGGTGTTGCTTAGCGTCTGGGAAACAACTGGCGAGGTGCGGAATTCCAGGAGGCACCCGGCAATTTAAGGCCGCGTGAACCTGAACCATTGTACAGGATTTGTCCCTGGGAAACAAAACTCACAAGCCACTGTTCTGGGTGTCAGTTTTCAGGACCCACTTGGCACTCTTAAACCAGACCAAGTTGGCACTGGTGCCACCTTGCGTCTGGGAGGCATCCTGCGAGAGGCCGAATTCCAGGAGGCACCCGGCAATTTAAGGCCGCAGGACCCTGAACCATTGTACAGGCTTTTTCCCTGGGAAACAAAACTCACAAGCCACTGTTCTGGGTGTCAGTTTTCAGGACCCACTTGGCACTCTTAAACAAGACCAAGTTGGCACTGGTGCCACCTTGTGTCTGGGAGGCATCCTGCGAGAGGCTGAATTCCAGGAGGCACCTGGCAATTTAAGGCCGCAGGACCGAAAACCATTCTACAGGCTTTTTCCCTGGAAAACAAAGTTCAGAAGCCACTGTTCTGGGTGTCAGTTTGCAGGACCCACTTGGCACTCTCAACCCAGACCAAGTTGGCACTGGTGCCACATTGCGTCTGGTAGGCATCTTGCAAGACGCCGAATTCCAGGAGGCATCCGGCAATTTAAGGCCGCAGGACCCTGAACTATTGTACAGGATTTTTCCCTGGGAAACAAAACTCACAAGCCACTGTTCTGGGTGTCAGTTTGCAGGACATACTTGGCACTCTCAAACCAGACCAAGTTGGCACTGGTGTTGCTTAGCGTCTTGGAAACATCTGGCGAGATGCGGAATTCCAGGAGGCACCCCGCAATTTAAGGCCGCAGGCCCCTGAACCATTGTACAGGCTTTTTCCCTGGGAAACAAAACTCACAAGCCACTGTTCTGGGTGTCAGTTTGCAGGACCCACTTGGCACTCTTAAATAAGACCAAGTTGGCACTGGTGTTGCTTAGCGTCTGGGAGGCATTCTGCGAGAGGCGCAATTCAAGGAGGCACCCGGCAATTTAAGGCCTCAGGCCCCTGAACCATTGTACAGGATTTTTCCCTGGGAAACAAAACTCACAAGCCACTGTTCTGGGTGTCAGTTTTCAGGACCCACTTGGCACTCTTAAACCAGACCAAGTTGGCACTGGTGTCATGTTGCGCCTGGGAGGCATCCTGTGAGAGGCGGATCTCCAGGAGGCACACGGCAACTTAAGGCCTCAGGCCCCTGAACCATTGTACACGCTTTTTCCCTGGGAAACAAAACTCACAAGCCACTGTTCTGGGTGTCAGTTTGCAGGACCCACTTGGTACTCTCAAACCAGACCAAGTTGGCAATGGTGACACCTTGCGTCTGGGAGGCATCCTGCGAGAGGCGCAATTCCAGGAGGCACCCGGCAATTTAAGGCCGCAGGACCCAAAACCATTCTACAGGCTTTTTCCCTGGGAAAAAATATTCAGAAGCCACTGTTCTGGGTGTCAGTTTCCAGGACCCACTTGACACTCTTAAACCAGACCAAGTTGGCACTGGTGTTGCTTAGCGTCTGGGAAACATCTGGTGAGATGCGGAATTCCAGGAGTCACCCGGCAATTTACGGCCGCAGGACCCTGAACCATTGTACAGGCTTTTTCCCTGGGAAACAAAACTCACAAGCCACTGTTCTGGGTGTCAGTTTTCAGGACCCACTTGACACTCTCAAAGCAGACCAAGTTGGCACTGGTGCCACCTTGCGTCTGGGAAACATCTGGTGAGATGCGGAATTCCAGGAGTCACCCGGCAATTTAAGGCCGCAGGACCCTGAACCATTGTACAGGCTTTTTCCCTGGGAAACAAAACTCACAAGCCACTATCCTGGGTGTCAGTTTTCAGGACCCACTTGGCACTCTTAAACCAGACCAAGTTGGCACTGGTGCCACCTTGCGTCTGGGAGGCATCCTGCGAGAGTCCGAATTCCAGGAGGCACCCGGCATTTTAAGGCCGCAGGACCCTGAACCATTGTACAGGCTTTTTCCGTGGGAAACAAAACTCAGAAGCCACTGTTCTGGGTGTCAGTTTTCAGGACCCACTTGGCACTCTTAAACCAGACCAAGTTGGAACTGGTGCCACCTTGCGTCTGGGAGGCATCCTGCGAGTGGCCGAATTCCAGGAGGCACCCGGCAATTTAAGGCCTCAGGCCCCTGAACCATTGTACAGGCTTTTTCCCTGGGAAACAAAACTCACAAGTCACTGTTCTGGGTGTCAGTTTTCAGGACCCACTTGGCACTCTCAAACGAGACCACGTTGGCACTGGTGCCACCTTGCGTCTGGGAGGCATCCTGCGAGAGGCGCAATTTCAGGAGGCACCTGGCAATTTAAGGCCGCAGGACCGAAAACCATTCTACAGGCTTTTTCCCTGGAAAACAAAGTTCAGAAGCCACTGTTCTGGGTGTCAGTTTGCAGGACCCACTTGGCACTCTCAACCCAGACCAAGTTGGCACTGGTGCCACATTGCGTCTGGTAGGCATCTTGCAAGACGCCGAATTCCAGGAGGCATCCGGCAATTTAAGGCCGCAGGACCCTGAACTATTGTACAGGATTTTTCCCTGGGAAACAAAACTCACAAGCCACTGTTCTGGGTGTCAGTTTGCAGGACATACTTGGCACTCTCAAACCAGACCAAGTTGGCACTGGTGTTGCTTAGCGTCTTGGAAACATCTGGCGAGATGCGGAATTCCAGGAGGCACCCCGCAATTTAAGGCCGCAGGCCCCTGAACCATTGTACAGGCTTTTTCCCTGGGAAACAAAACTCACAAGCCACTGTTCTGGGTGTCAGTTTGCAGGACCCACTTGGCACTCTTAAATAAGACCAAGTTGGCACTGGTGTTGCTTAGCGTCTGGGAGGCATTCTGCGAGAGGCGCAATTCAAGGAGGCACCCGGCAATTTAAGGCCTCAGGCCCCTGAACCATTGTACAGGATTTTTCCCTGGGAAACAAAACTCACAAGCCACTGTTCTGGGTGTCAGTTTTCAGGACCCACTTGGCACTCTTAAACCAGACCAAGTTGGCACTGGTGTCATGTTGCGCCTGGGAGGCATCCTGTGAGAGGCGGATCTCCAGGAGGCACACGGCAACTTAAGGCCTCAGGCCCCTGAACCATTGTACACGCTTTTTCCCTGGGAAACAAAACTCACAAGCCACTGTTCTGGGTGTCAGTTTGCAGGACCCACTTGGTACTCTCAAACCAGACCAAGTTGGCAATGGTGACACCTTGCGTCTGGGAGGCATCCTGCGAGAGGCGCAATTCCAGGAGGCACCCGGCAATTTAAGGCCGCAGGACCCAAAACCATTCTACAGGCTTTTTCCCTGGGAAAAAATATTCAGAAGCCACTGTTCTGGGTGTCAGTTTCCAGGACCCACTTGACACTCTTAAACCAGACCAAGTTGGCACTGGTGTTGCTTAGCGTCTGGGAAACATCTGGTGAGATGCGGAATTCCAGGAGTCACCCGGCAATTTACGGCCGCAGGACCCTGAACCATTGTACAGGCTTTTTCCCTGGGAAACAAAACTCACAAGCCACTGTTCTGGGTGTCAGTTTTCAGGACCCACTTGACACTCTCAAAGCAGACCAAGTTGGCACTGGTGCCACCTTGCGTCTGGGAAACATCTGGTGAGATGCGGAATTCCAGGAGTCACCCGGCAATTTAAGGCCGCAGGACCCTGAACCATTGTACAGGCTTTTTCCCTGGGAAACAAAACTCACAAGCCACTATCCTGGGTGTCAGTTTTCAGGACCCACTTGGCACTCTTAAACCAGACCAAGTTGGCACTGGTGCCACCTTGCGTCTGGGAGGCATCCTGCGAGAGTCCGAATTCCAGGAGGCACCCGGCATTTTAAGGCCGCAGGACCCTGAACCATTGTACAGGCTTTTTCCGTGGGAAACAAAACTCAGAAGCCACTGTTCTGGGTGTCAGTTTTCAGGACCCACTTGGCACTCTTAAACCAGACCAAGTTGGAACTGGTGCCACCTTGCGTCTGGGAGGCATCCTGCGAGTGGCCGAATTCCAGGAGGCACCCGGCAATTTAAGGCCTCAGGCCCCTGAACCATTGTACAGGCTTTTTCCCTGGGAAACAAAACTCACAAGTCACTGTTCTGGGTGTCAGTTTTCAGGACCCACTTGGCACTCTCAAACGAGACCACGTTGGCACTGGTGCCACCTTGCGTCTGGGAGGCATCCTGCGAGAGGCGCAATTTCAGGAGGCACCTGGCAATTTAAGGCCGCAGGACCGAAAACCATTCTACAGGCTTTTTCCCTGGAAAACAAAATTCAGAAGCCACTGTTCTGGGTGTCAGTTTGCAGGACCAACTTGGCACTCTCAACCCAGACCAAGCTGGCACTGGTGCCATCTTGCGTCTGGGAGGCGTCTTGTAAGACGCCGAATATCAGGAGGCATCCGGAAATTTAAGGCCGCAGGACCCTGAACCATTGTACAGGCTTTTTCCCTGGGAAACAAAACTCACAAGCCACTGTCCTGGGTGTCAGTTTTCAGGACACACTTAGCACTCTTAAACCAGACCAAGTTGGCTCTGGTGTTGCTTAGCGTCATGGAAACATCTGGCGAGATGCGGAATTCCAGGAGGCACCCCGCAATTTAAGGCCGCGTGAACCTGAACCATTGTACTGGTTTTTCCCTGGGAAACAAAACTCACAAGCCACTGTTCTGGGTGTCAGTTTTCAGGACCCACTTGACACTCTCAAAGCAGACCAAGTTGGCACTGGTGCCACCTTGCGTCTGGGAAACATCTGGTGAGATGCGGAATTCCAGGAGTCACCCGGCAATTTAAGGCCGCAGGACCCTGAACCATTGTACTGGCTTTTTCCCTGGGAAACAAAACTCACAAGCCACTGTTCTGGGTGTCAGTTTGCAGGAGCCACCTGGCACTCTCAAACCAGACCAAGTTGGCACTGGTGCCACCTTGCGTCTTGGAGGCATCCTGCGAGAGGCGGAATTCCAAGAGTCACCCGGCAATTTAAGGCCGCAGGACCCTGAACCATTGTACAGGCTTTTTCCCTGGCAAACAAAACTCACAAGCCACTGTTCTGGGTGTCAGTTTTCAGGACCCACTTGGCACTCGCAAACCAGAGCAAGTTGGAACTGGTGCCACCTTGCGTCTGGGAGGCATCCTGCGAGAGGCCGAATTCCAGGAGGCACCTGGCAATTTAAGGCCTCAGGCCCCTGAACCATTGTACAGGCTTTTTCCCTGGGAAACAAAACTCACAAGCCACTGTTCTGGGTGTCAGTTTTCAGGACCCACTTGGCACTCTTAAACCAGACCAAGTTGGCACTGGTGCCACCTTGCGTCTGGGAGGCATCCTGCGAGAGGCCGAATTCCAGGAGGCACCCGGCAATTTAAGGCCGCAGGACCCTGAACCATTGTACAGGCTTTTTCCCTGGGAAACAAAACTCACAAGCCTCTGTTCTGGACGTCAGTTTGCAGGACCCAATTGGCACTCTTAAACCAGACCAAGTTGGCACTGGTGCCACCTTGCGTCTGGGAGGCATCCTGCGAGAGGCCGAATTCCAGGAGGCACCCGGCAATTTAAGGCCTCAGGCCCCTGAACCATTGTACAGGATTTTTCCCTGGGAAACAAAACTCACAAGCCACTGTTCTGGGTGTCAGTTTGCAGGACCCACTTGGTACTCTCAAACCAGACCAAGTTGGCACTGGTGCCACCTTGCATCTGGGAGGCATCCTGCGAGAGGCGCAATTCCAGGAGGCACCTGGCAATTTAAGGCCGCAGGACCGAAAACCATTCTACAGGCTTTTCCCCTGGAAAACAAAATTCAGAAGCCACTGTTCTGGGTGTCAGTTTGCAGGACCCACTTGACACTCTCAACCCAGACCAAGCTGGCACTGGTGCCACCATGCTTCTGGGAGGCATCTTGCAAGACGCCGAATTCCAGGACGCATCCGGCAATTTAAGGCCGCAGGACCCTGAACCATTGTACAGGCTTTTTCCCTGGGAAACAACTCACAAGCCACTGTTCAGGGTGTCAGTTTGCAGGACACACTTGGCACTCTCAAACCAGACCAAGTTGGCACTGGTGTTGCTTAGCGTCTTGGAAACATCTGGCGAGATGCGGAATTCCAGGAGGCACCTGGCAATTCAAGGCCGCGTGAACCTGAACCATTGTACAGGCTTTTTCCCTGGGAAACAAAACTCACAAGCCACTGTTCTGGGTGTCAGTTTTCAGGACCCACTTGACACTCTCAAAGCAGACCAAGTTGGCACTGGTGCCACGTTGCATCTGGGAAACATCTGGTGAGATGCGGAATTCCAGGAGGCACCCGGCAATTTAAGGCCGCAAGACCCTGAATCATTTTACAGGCTTTTTCCCTGGGAAACAAAACTCACAAGCCGCTGTTCTGGGTATCAGTTTTCAGGACCCACTTTGCACTCTTAAACCAGACCAATTTGGAACATGTGCCACCTTGCGTCTGGGAGGCATCCTGCGCGAGGCCGAATTCCAGGAGGTACCTGGCAATTTAAGGCCTTAGGCCCCTGAACCATTGTACAGGACTTTTCCCTGGGAAACAAAACTCACAAGCCACTGTTCTGGGTGTCAGTTTTCAGGACCCACTTGGCACTCTTAAACCAGACCAAGTTGGCACTGGTGCCACCTTGCGTCTGGGAGGCATCCTGCGAGAGGCCGAATTCCAGGAGGCACCCGGCAATTTAAGGTCTCAGGCCCCTGAACCATTGTACAGGATTTTTCCCTGGGAAACAAAACTCACAAGCCACTGTTCTGGGTGTCAGTTTTCAGGACCCACTTGGCACTCTTAAACCAGACCAAGTTGGCACTGGTGCCACCTCGCATCTGGGAGGCATCCTGCGAGAGGCCGAATTCCAGGAGGCACCCGGCAATTTAAGGCCGCAGGACCCTGAACCATTGTACAGGCTTTTTCCCTGGGAAACAAAACTCACAAGCCACTGTTCCGGGTGTCAGTTTTCAGGACCCACTTGGCACTCGCAAACCAGACCAAGTTGGAACTGGTGCCACCTTGCGTCTGGGAGGCATCCTGCGAGTGGCCGAATTCCAGGAGGCACCCGGCAATTTAAGGCCTCAGGCCCCTGAACCATTGTACAGGCTTTTTCCCTGGGAAACAAAACTCACAAGCCACTGTTCTGGGTGTCAGTTTTCAGGACCCACTTGGCACTCTTAAACCAGACAAAGTTGGCACTGGTGTCATGTTGCGCCTGGGAGGCGTCCTGCGAGAGGCGGATCTCCAGGAGGCAACGGCAACTTAAGGCCTCAGGCCCCTGAACCATTGTACAGGCTTTTTCCCTGGGAAACAAAACTCACAAGCCACTGTTCTGGGTGTCAGTTTGCCGGACCCACTTGGCACTCTCAAACGAGACCAAGTTGGCTCTGGTGCCACCTTGCGTCTGGGAGACATCCTGCGAGAGTCCGAATTCCAGGAGGCACCTGGCAATTTAAGGCCGCAGGACCCAAAACCATTCTACAGGCTTTTTCCCTGGAAAACAAAATTCAGAAGCCACTGTTCTGGGTGTCAGTTTTCAGGACCCACTTGGCACTCTCAACCCAGACCAAGCTGGCACTGGTGTCACCATGCTTCTGGGAGGCATCTTGCAAGACGCCGAATTCCAGGAGGTACCTGGCAATTTAAGGCCTAAGGCCCCTGAACCATTGTACAGGATTTTTCCCTGGGAAACAAAACTCACAAGCCACTGTTCTGGGTGTCAGTTTTCAGGACCCACTTGGCACTCTTAAACCAGACCAAGGTGGCACTGGTGCCACCTTGCGTCTGGGAGGCATCCTGCGAGAGGCCGAATTCCAGGAGGCACCCGGCAATTTAAGGTCTCAGGCCCCTGAACCACTGTACAGGATTTTTCCCTGGGAAACAAAACTCACAAGCCACTGTTCTGGGTGTCAGTTTTCAGGACCCACTTGGCATTCTTAAATCAGACCAAGTTGGCACTGGTGTTTCTTAGCGTCTGGGAGGCATCCTGCGAGAGGCGGAATTCCAGGAGGCACCCGGCAATTTAAGGCCTCAGGCCCCTGAACCATTGTACAGGCTTTTTCCCTGGGAAACAAAACTCACAAGCCACTGTTCTGGGTGTCAGTTTTCAGGACCCACTTGACACTCTCAAAGCAGACCAAGTTGGCACTGGTGCCACCTTGCATCTGGGAAACATCTGGTGAGATGCGGAATTCCAGGAGTCACCCGGCAATTTAAGGCCGCAGGACCCTGAACCATTGTACAGGCTTTTTCCCTGGGAAACAAAACTCACAAGCCACTGTTCTGGGTGTCAGTTTGCAGGAGCCACCTGGCACTCTCAAACCAGACCAAGTTGGCACTGGTGCCACCTTGCGTCTGGGAGGCATCCTGCGAGAGGCGCAATTCCAGGAGGCACCCGGCAATTTAAGGTCGCAGGACCCTGAACCATTGTACAGGCTTTTTCCCTGGGAAACAAAACTCACAAGCCACTGTTCTGGGTGTCAGTTTTCAGGACCCACTTGGCACTCTTAAACCAGACCAAGTTGGCACTCGTGCCACCTTGTGTCTGGGAGGCATCCTGCGAGAGGCGCAATTCCAGGAGGCACCCGGCAATTTAAGGCCTCAGGACCCTGAACCATTGTACAGGCTTTTTCCCTGGGAAACAAAACTCACAAGCCACTGTTCTGGGTGTCAGTTTTCAGGACCCACTTGACACTCTTAAACCAGACCAAGTCGGAACTGGTGCCACCTTGCGTCTGGGAGGCATCCTGCGAGTGGCCGAATTCCAGGAGGCACCCGGCAATTTAAGGCCTCAGGCCCCTCAACCATTGTACAGGCTTTTTCCCTGGGAAACAAAACTCACAAGCCACTGTTCTGGGTGTCAGTTGGCAGGAGCCACCTGGCACTCTCAAACCAGACCAAGTTGGCACTGGTGTCATGTTGCGCCTGGGAGGCATCCTGCGAGAGGCGGATCTCCAGGAGGCACCCCGAATTTAAGTCCGCAGGACCCTGAACCATTGTACAGGCTTTTTCCCTGGGAAACAAAACTCACAAGGCTCTGTTCTGGGTGTCAGTTTTCAGGACACACTTGGCACTCTTAAACCAGACCAAGTTGGAACTAGTGCCACCTTGCGTCTGAGAGGCATCCTGCGGGAGGCCGAATTCTAGGAGGCACCCAGCAATTTAAGGCCGCAGGACCCTGAACCATTGTACAGGCTTTTTCCCTGGGAAACAAAACTAACAAGCCACTGTTCTGGGTGTCAGTTTTCAGGACCCACTTGGCACTCTCAAACCAGACCAAGTTGGCACTGGTGCCACCTTGTGTCTGGGAAACATCTGGCGAGATGCCAAATTCCAGGAGGCACCCGGCAATTTAAGGCCGCAGGACCCTGAACCATTGTACAGGCTTTTTCCCTGGGAAACAAAACTCACAAGCCACTGTTCTGGGTGTCAGTTTTCAGGACCCACCTTACACTCTCAAACCAGACCAAGTTGGCACTGGTGCCACCTTGCGTCTGGGAGGCATCCTGCGAGAGGCGGATCTCCAGGTGACACTTGGGTATTAAAGGCGGCATTAACCTAAACCATTGTACAGGCTTTTTCCCTGGGAAACAAAACTCACAAGCCACTGTTCTGGGTGTAAGTTTGCAGGAGCCACCTGGCACTCTCAAACCAGACCAAGTTGGCACTGGTGCCACCTTGCGTCTGGGAGGCATACTGCGAGAGGCGCAATTCAAGGAGGCACCTGGCAATTTAAGGCTGCAGGACCCTGAACCATTTTACAGGCTTTTTCCCTGGGAAAGAAAACTCACAAGCCACTGTTCTGGGTGTCAGTTTTCAGGACCCACTTGGCACTCTTAAACCAGACCAAGTTGGCACTGGTGCCACCTTGCGTCTGGGAGGCATCCTGCGAGAGGCGCAATTCCAGGAGGCACCCGGCAATTTAAGGCCGCAGGACCCTGAACCATTGTACAGGCTTTTTCCCTGGGAAACAAAACTCACAAGCCACTGTTCTGGGTGTCAGTTTTCAGGACCCACTTGGCACTCTTAAACCAGACCAAGTTGGCACTGGTGCCACCTTGTGTCTGGGAGGCATCCTGCGAGAGGCCGAATTCCAGGAGGCACCCGGCAATTTAAGGCCTCAGGCCCCTGAACCATTGTACAGGCTTTTTCCCTGGGAAACAAAACTCACAAGCCACTGTTCTGGGTGTCAGTTTTAAGGACCCACTTGGCACTCTTAAAATAGACCAAGTTGGAACTGATGCCACCTTGCGTCTGGGAGGCATCCTGCGAGAGGCCGAATTCTAGGAGGCACCCGGCAATTTAAGGCCGCAGGACCCTGAACCATTGTACAGGCTTTTTCCCTGGGAAACAAAACTCACAAGCCACTGTTCTAGTTTCAGTTTTCTGGACCCACTTGGAACTCTTAAACCAGACAAGTTTGCACTGGTGCCACCTTGTGTCTGGGAGGCATCCTGCGAGTGGCGGAATTCCAGGAGGCACCCGGCAATTTAAGGCCGCAGGACCCTGAACCACAGTACAGGCTTTTTCCCTGGGAAACAAAACTCACAAGCCACTGTTCTGGGTGTCAGTTTGTAGGACCCACTTGGCACTCTCAAACCAGACCAAGTGGGAAATGGTGTCATTTTGCGTCTGGGAGGCTCCCTGCGAGAGTCCGAATTCCAGGAGGCACCCGGCAATTTAAGGCCTCAGGCCCCTGAACCATTGTACAGGCTTTTTCCCTGGGAAACAAAACTCACAGGCCACTGTTCTGGGTGTCAGTTTTCAGGACCCACTTGACACTCTCAAAGCAGACCAAGTTGGCACTGGTGCCACCTTGCGTCTGGGAGTCATTCTGCGAGAGTCGGAATTCCAGGAGGCACCTGGCAATTTAAGGCCGCAGGCCCCTGAACCATTGTACAGGCTTTTTCCCTGGGAAACAAAACTCACAAGGCACTGTTCTAGTTTCAGTTTTCAGGACCCACTTGGAAGTCTTAAACCAGACAAGTTGTCACTGGTGCCACCTTGTGTCTGGGAGGCATCCTGCGAGTGGCGGAATTCCAGGAGGCACCCGGCAATTTAAGGCCTCAGGCCCCTGAACCATTGTACAGGCTTTTTCCCTAGGAAACAAAACTCACAAGTCACTGTTCTGGGTGTCAGTTTTCAGGACCCACTTGGCACTCTTAAACCAGACCAAGTTGGCACTGGTGCCACCTTGCGTCTGGGAGGCATCCTGCGAGAGGCCGAATTCCAGGAGGCACCCGGCAATTTAAGGTCTCAGGCCCCTGAACCATTGTACAGGATTTTTCCCTGGGAAACAAAACTCACAAGCCACTGTTCTGGGTGTCAGTTTTCAGGACCCACTTGGCACTCTTAAACCAGACCAAGTCGGCACTGGTGCCACCTCGCATCTTGGAGGCATCCTGCGAGAGGCCGAATTGCAGGAGGCACCCGGCAATTTAAGGCCGCAGGACCCTGAACCATTGTACAGGCTTTTTCCCTGGGAAACAAAACTCACAAGCCACTGTTCTGGGTGTCAGTTTTCAGGACCCACTTGGCACTTGCAAACCAGACCAAGTTGGAACTGGTGCCACCTTGCGTCTGGGAGGCATCCTGCGAGTGGCCGAATTCCAGGAGGCACTTGGCAATTTAAGGCCTCAGGCCCCTGAACCATTGTACAGACTTTTTCCCTGGGAAACAAAACTCACAAGTCACTGTTCTGGGTGTCAGTTTTCAGGACCCACTAGGCACTCTTAAACCAGACCAAGTTGGCACTGGTGTCATGTTGCGCCTGGGAGGCATCCTGCGAGAGGCGGATCTCCAGGAGGCAACGGCAACTTAAGGCCTCAGGCCCCTGAACCATTTTACAGGCTTTTTCCCTGGGAAACAAAACTCACAAGCCACTGTTCTGGGTGTCACTTTGTAGGACCCACTTGGCACTCTCAAACGAGACCAACTTGGCACTGGTGCCACCTTGCGTCTGGGAGGCATCCTGCGAGAGGCGGATCTCCAGGAGGCACCTGGCAATTTAAGGCCGCAGGATACAAAACCATTCTACAGGCTTTTTACCTGGAAAACAAAATTCAGAAGCCACTGTTCTGGGTGTCAGTTTTCAGGACCCACTTGGCACTCTCAACCCAGACCAAGCTGGCACTGGTGTCACCATGCTTCTGGGAGGCATCTTGCAAGACGCCGAATTCCAGGAGGCTCCCCGCAATTTAAGGCCTCAAGACCCTGAACCATTGTACAGGCTTTTTCCCTGGGAAACAAAACTCACAAGCCACTGTTCTGGGTGTCAGTTTGCAGGACACACTTGGCACCCTTAAACCAGACCAAGTTGGCACTGGTGTTGCTTAGTGTCTTGGAAACATCTGGCGAGATGCGGAATTCCCAGGAGGCACCCCGCAATTTAAGGCCGCGTGAACCTGAAGCATTGTACAGGCTTTTTCCCTGGGAAACAAAACTCACAAGCCACTGTTCTGGGTGTCAGTTTTCAGGACCTACTTGGCACTCTCAAACCAGACCAACTTGGCACTGGTGCCACCTTGCGTCTGGGAGGCATCCTGCGAGAGGCCGAATTCCAGGAGGCACCCGGCAATTTAAGACCGCAGGCCCCTGAACCATTGTACAGGCTTTTTCCCTGGGAAACAAAACTCACAAGCCACTGTTCTGGGTGTCAGTTTTCAGGACCCACTTGGCATTCTTAAATCAGACCAAGTTGGCACTGGTGTTGCTTAGCGTCTGGGAGGCATCCTGCGAGAGGCGGAATTCCAGGAGGCACCCGGCAATTTAAGGCCTCAGGCCCCTGAACCATTGTACAGGCTTTTTCCCTGGGAAACAAAACTCACAAGCCACTGTTCTGGGTGTCAGTTTTCAGGACCCACTTGACACTCTCAAAGCAGACCAAGTTGGCACTGGTGCCACCTTGCATCTGGGAAACATCTGGTGAGATGCGGAATTCCAGGAGTCACCCGGCAATTTAAGGCCGCAGGACCCTGAACCATTGTACAGGCTTTTTCCCTGGGAAACAAAACTCACAAGCCACTGTTCTGGGTGTCAGTTTGCAGGAGCCACCAGGCACTCCCAAAGCAGACCAAGTTGGCACTGGTGCCACCTTGCGTCTGGGAGGCATCCTGCGAGAGGCGCAATTCCAGGAGGCACCCGGCAATTTAAGGTCGCAGGACCCTGAACCATTGTACAGGCTTTTTCCCTGGGAAACAAAACTCACAAGCCACTGTTCTGGGTGTCAGTTTTCAGGACCCACTTGGCACTCTTAAACCAGACCAAGTTGGCACTCGTGCCACCTTGTGTCTGGGAGGCATCATGCGAGAGGTTGAATTCCAGGAGGCACCCGGCAATTTAAGGCCTCAGGACCCTGAACCATTGTACAGGCTTTTTCCCTGGGAAACAAAACTCACAAGCCACTGTTCTGGGTGTCAGTTTTCAGGACCCACTTGACACTCTTAAACCAGACCAAGTCGGAACTGGTGCCACCTTGTGTCTGGGAGGCATCCTGCAAGAGGCCAAATTCCAGGAGGCACCCGGCAATTTAAGGCCGCAGGACCCTGAACCACAGTACAGGCTTTTTCCCTGGGAAACAAAACTCACAAGCCACTGTTCTGGGTGTCAGTTTGCAGGACCCACTTGGCACTCTCAAACCAGACCAAGTGGGAAATGGTGTCATTTTGCGTCTGGGAGGCTCCCTGCGAGAGTCCGAATTCCAGGAGGCACCCGGCAATTAAAGGCCTCAGGCCCCTGAACCATTGTACAGGCTTTTTCCCTGGGAAACAAAACTCACAAGCCACTGTTCTGGGTGTCAGTTTTCAGGACCCACTTGACACTCTCAAAGCAGACCAAGTTGGCACTGGTGCCACCTTGCGTCTGGGAGGCATCCTGCGAGTGGCGGAATTCCAGGAGGCACCCGGCAATTTAAGGCCTCAGGCCCCTGAACCATTGTACAGGCTTTTTCCCTAGGAAACAAAACTCACAAGTCACTGTTCTGGGTGTCAGTTTTCAGGACCCACTTGGCACTCTTAACCGAGACCAAGTTGGAACTGGTGCCACCTTGCGTCTGGGAGGCATCCTGCGAGTGGCCGAATTCCAGGAGGCACCCGGCAATTTAAGGCCTCAGGCCCCTGAACCATTGTACAGGCTTTTTCCCTGGGAAACAAAACTCACAAGCCACTGTTCTGGGTGTCAGTTGGCAGGAGCCACCTGGCACTCTCAAACCAGACCAAGTTGGCACTGGTGTCATGTTGCGCCTGGGAGGCATCCTGCGCGAGGCGGATCTCCAGGAGGCACCCCGAATTTAAGTCCGCAGGACCCTGAAGCATTGTACAGGCTTTTTCCCTGGGAAACAAAACTCACAAGGCTCTGTTCTGGGTGTCAGTTTTCAGGACACACTTGGCACTCTTAAACCAGACCAAGTTGGAACTAGTGCCACCTTGCGTCTGAGAGGCATCCTGCGGGAGGCCGAATTCTAGGAGGCACCCGGCAATTTAAGGCCGCAGGACCCTGAACCATTGTACAGGCTTTTTCCCTGGGAAACAAAACTCACAAGCCACTGTTCTGGGTGTCAGTTTTCAGGACCCACCTGGCACTCTCAAACCAGACCAAATTGGATATGGTGTCATTTTGCGTCTGGGAGGCACCCTGCGAGAGTCCGAATTCCAGGAGGCACCCGGCAATTTAAGGCCTCAGGCCCCTGAACCATGGTACAGGCTTTTTCCCTGGGAAACAAAACTCACAAGCCACTGTTCTGGGTGTCACTTTGTAGGACCCACTTGGCACTCTCAAACCAGACCAAATTGGCACTGGTGCCACCTTGCATCTGGGAGTCATCCTGCGAGAGGCGCAATTCCAGGAGGCCCCAGGCAATTTAAGGCCGCAGGACCCAGAACCATTGTACAGGCTTTTTCCCTGGGAAACAAAACTCACAAGCCACTGTTCTGGGTGTCAGTTTCCAGGACCCACTTGGCACTCTCAAACCAGACCAAGTTGGAACTGGTGCCACCTTGCGTCTGGGAAGCATCCTGCAAGACGCCGAATTCAAGGAGGCACCCGGCAATTTAAGGCCGCAGGACCCTGAACCATAGTACAGGCTTTTTCCCTGGGAAACAAAACTCACAAGCCACTGTTCTGGGTGTCAGTTTTCAGGACCAACTTGACACTCTCAAAGCAGACCAAGTTGGCAATGGTGCCACCTTGCGTCTGGGAGGCATCGTGCGAGAGGCGGAATTCTAGGAGGCACTCGGCAATTTAAGTCCGCAGGACCCTGAACCATTGTACAGGCTTTTTCCCTGGGAAACAAAACTCACAAGCCACTGTTCTGGGTGTCAGTTTTCAGGACCCACTTGGCACTCTCAAACCAGACCAAGTTTGCACTGGTGCCACCTTGCGTCTGGGAGGCATCCTGCGAGAGGCGCAATTCCAGGAGGCACCCAGCAATTTAAGGCCTCAGGCCCCTGAACCATTTTACAAGCTTTTTCCCTGGGAAACAAAACTCACAAGCCACTGTTCTGGGTGTCAGTTTTCAGGACCCACTTGGCACTCTTAAACCAGACCAAGTTGGAACTGGTGCCACCTTGCGTCTGGGAGGCATCCAGCGAGAGGCCGAATTCTAGGAGGCACCCGGAAATTTAAGGCCGCAGGACCCTGAACCATTGTACAGGCTTTTTCCCTGGGAAACAAAACTCACAAGCCACTGTTCTGGGTGTCAGTTTTCAGGACCCACTTGGCACTCTAAAACCAGACCAAGTGGGCACTGGTGTCATGTTGCGCCTGGGAGGCATCCTGCGAGAGGCCGAATTCAAGGAGGCACCCGGCAATTTAAGGCCTCAGGCCCCTGAACCATTTTACAGGCTTTTTCCCTGGGAAAGAAAACTCACAAGCCACTGTTCTGGGTGTCAGTTTTCAGGACCCACTTGGCACTTTTAAACCAGACCAAGTTGGCACTGGTGCCACCTTGCGTCTGGGAGGCATCCTGCGAGAGGCCGAATTCTAGGACGCACCCGGCAATTTCAGGCCGCAGGACCCTGAACCATTGTACAGGCTTTTTCCCTGGGAAACAAAACTCACAAGCCACTGTTCTGGGTGTCAGTTTTCAGGACCCACTTGGCACTCTCAAACCAGACCAAGTTGGCACTGGTGTCATTTTGCGCCTGGGAGGCATCCTGTGAGAGGCGGATCTCCAGGAGGCACCCGGCAATTTAAGGCCTCAGTCCCCTGAACTATTGTACAGGCTTTTTCCCTGGGAAACAAAACTCACAAGCCACTGTTCTGGGTGTCAGTTTTCAGGACCCACCTTACACTCTCAAACCAGACCAAGTTGGCACTGGTGCCACCTTGCGTCTGGGAGGCATCCTGCGAGAGGCGGAATTCCAGGAGGCACCTGGCAATTTAAGGCCGCAGCACCCAAAACCATTCTACAGGCTTTTTCCCTGGGAAACAAAACTCACAAGCCATTGTTCTGGGTGTCAGTTTTCAGGACCCACCTGGCACTCTCAAACCAGACCAAGTTGGCACTGGTGCCACCTTGCGTCTGGGAGGCATCCTGCGAGAGGCCGAATTCTAGGAGGCACCCGGCAATTTAAGGCCGCAGGACCCTGAACCATTGTACCGGCTTTTTCCCTGGGAAACAAAACTCACAAGGCTCTGTTCTGGGTGTCAGTTTCCCGGACCCACTTGGCACTCTTAAACCAGACCAAGTTGGCACTGGTGTCATGTTGCGCCTGGGAGGCATTTTGTGAGAGGCGGATCTCCAGAAGGCACTCGGCAATTTAAGGCCTCAAGCCCCTGAACCATTGTACAGGCTTTTTCCCTGGGAAACAAAACTCACAAGCCACTGTTCTGGGTGTCAGTTTTCAGGACCCACTTGACACTCTCAAACCAGACCAAGTTGGCACTGGTGCCACCTTGCGTCTGGGAGGCATCCTGCGAGAGGCGCAATTTCAGTAGACACCCGGCAATTTAAGGCTGCAGGACCCTGAACCATTGTACAGGCTTTTTCCCTGGGAAACAAAACTCACAAGCCACTGTTCTGGGTGTCAGTTTTCAGGACCCACTTGGCAATCTCAAACCAGACCAAGTTGGCACTGGTGTCTGGTTGCGCCATGGAGGCATCCTGTGAGAGGCGGATCTCCAGGAGGCACCTTGCAATTTAAGGCCGCAGGACCCTGAACCATTTTACAGGCTTTTTCCCTGGGAAAGAAAACTCACAAGCCACTGTTCTGGGTGTCAGTTTGCAGGACCCACTTGGCACTCTTAAACAAGACCAAGTTGGAACTGGTGCCACCTTGCGTCTGGGAGGCACCCTGCGAGTAGCCGAATTCCAGGAGGCACCCGGCAATTTAAGGCTTCAGGCCCCTGAACCATTGTACAGGCTTTTTCCCTGGGAAACAAAACTCAAAAGCCACTGTTCTGGGTGTCAGTTTTCAGGACCCACTTGGCACGCTTCAACAAGACCAAGTTTGAACTGGTGCCACCTTGTGTCTGGGAGGCATCCTGCGAGTAGCCGAATTCCAGGAGGCACCCGGCAATTTAAGGCCGCAGGACCCTGAACCATTGTACAGGCTTTTTCCCTGGGAAAGAAAACTCACAAGCCACTGTTCTGGGTGTCAGTTTTCAGGACCAACTTGACACTCTCAAAGCAGACCAAGTTGGCAATGGTGCCACCTTGCGTCTGGGAGGCATCCTGCGAGAGGCGCAATTCCAGGAGGCACCCGGATATTTAAGTCCGCAGGACCCTGAACCATTGTACAGGCTTTTTCCCTGGGAAACAAAACTCACAAGCCACTGTTCTGGGTGTCAGTTTTCAGGACCCACTTGGCACTCTTAAAACAGACCAAGTTTGCACTGGTGCCACCTTGCGTCTGGGAGGCATCCTGCGAGAGGCGGATCTCCAGGAGGCAGCCGGCAATTTAAGTCCATAGGACCCTGAACCATTTTACAGGCTTTTTCCCTGGGAAACAAAACTCACAAAGCCACTGTTCTGGCTGTCAGTTTTCAGGACCCACTTGACACTCTCAAACCAGACCAAGTTGGCAGTGGTGCCACCTTGCGTCTGGGAGGCATCCTGCGAGAGGCGCAATTCCAGGAGGCACCCGGCAATTTAAGGCCGCAGGACCCAAAACCATTTTACAGGCTTTTTCCCTGGGAAACAAAACTCACAAGCCACTGTTCTGGGTGTCAGTTTTCAGGACCCACTTGGCACTCTTAAACCAGACCAAGTTGGAACTGGTGCCACCTTGCGTCTGGGAGGCATCCTGCGAGAGGCCGAATTCTAGGAGGCACCCGGCAATTTAAGGCCGCAGGACCCTGAACCATTGTACAGGCTTTTTCCCTGGGAAACAAAACTCACAAGCCACTGTTCTGGATGTCAGTTTTCAGGACCCACTTGGCAATCTCAAACCAGACCTAGTTGGCACTGGTGTCATGTTGCGTCTGAGAGGCATCCTGCGGGAGGCCGAATTCCAGGAGGCACCCGGCAATTTAAGGCCTCAGGCCCCTGAACCATGGTACAGGCTTTTTCCCTGGGAAACAAAACTCACAAGCCACTGTTCTGGGTGTCACTTTGTAGGACCCACTTGGCACTCTCAAACCAGACCAAGTTGGCACTGGTGCCACCTTGCATCTGGGAGTCATCCTGCGAGAGGCGCAATTCCAGGAGGCCCCCGGCAATTTAAGGCCGCAGGACCCAAAACCATTGTACAGGCTTTTTCCCTGGGAAACAAAACTCACAAGCCACTGTTCTGGGTGTCAGTTTCCAGGACCCACTTGGCACTCTCAAACCAGACCAAGTTGGAACTGGTGCCACCTTGCGTCTGGGAAGCATCCTGCAAGACGCCGAATTCCAGGAGGCACCCGGCAATTTAAGGCCGCAGGCCCCTGAACCATTGTACAGGCTTTTTCCCTGGGAAAGAAAACTCACAAGGCTCTGTTCTGGGTGTCAGTTTCCCGGACCCAATTGGCACTCTTAAACCAGACCAAGTTCGCACTGGTGTTGCTTAGCGTCTGGGAAACATCTGGAGAGATGCGGAATTCCAGGAGGCACTTGGCAATTTAAGGCCGCAGGACCCTGAACCATTGTACAGGCTTTTTCCCTGGGAAACAAAACTCACAAGCCAGTGTTCTGGGCGTCAGTTTGCAGGACCCACTTGGCACTCTCAAACCAGACCAATTTGGCACTGGTGCCACCTTGCGTCTGGGAGGCATCCTGCGAGTGGCCGAATTCCAGGAGGCACCCGGCAATTTAAGGCCTCAGGCCCCTGAACCATTGTACAGGCTTTTTCCCTGGGAAACAAAACTCACAAGCCACTGTTCTGGGTGTCAGTTTTCAGGACCCACTTGGCACTCTCAAACCAGACCAAGTTGGCACAGGTGTCTGGTTGCGCCTTGGAGGCATCCTGTGAGAGGCGGATCTCCAGGAGGCACCCGGCTATTAAAGGCGGCATTAACCTAAACCATTTTACAGGCTTTTTCCCTGGGAAACAAAACTCACAAGCCACTGTTCTGGGTGTCAGTTTGCAGGAGCCACCTGGCACTCTCAAACCAGAACAAGTTGGCACTGGTGCCACCTTGCGTCTGGGAGGCATCCTGCGAGAGGCGGAATTCCAGGAGGCACCCGGCAATTTAAGGCCGCAGGACCCTGAACCATTGTACAGGCTTTTTCCCTGGGAAACAAAACTCACAAGCCACTGTTCTGGGTGTCAGTTTTCAGGACCAACTTGACACTCTCAAAGCAGACCAAGTTGGCAATGGTGCCACCTTGCGTCTGGGAGGCATCGTGCGAGAGGCGGAATTCTAGGAGGCACTCGGCAATTTAAGTCCGCAGGACCCTGAACCATTGTACAGGCTTTTTCCCTGGGAAACAAAACTCACAAGCCACTGTTCTGGGTGTCAGTTTTCAGGACCCACTTGGCACTCTCAAACCAGACCAAGTTTGCACTGGTGCCACCTTGCGTCTGGGAGGCATCCTGCGAGAGGCGCAATTCCAGGAGGCACCCAGCAATTTAAGGCCTCAGGCCCCTGAACCATTTTACAGGCTTTTTCCCTGGGAAACAAAACTCACAAGCCACTGTTCTGGGTGTCAGTTTTCAGGACCCACTTGGCACTCTTAAAACAGACCAAGTTTGCACTGGTGCCACCTTGCGTCTGGGAGGCATCCTGCGAGAGGCCGAATTCTAGGAGGCACCCGGAAATTTAAGGCCGCAGGACCCTGAACCATTGTACAGGCTTTTTCCCTGGGAAACAAAACTCACAAGCCACTGTTCTGGGTGTCAGTTTTCAGGACCCACTTGGCACTCTAAAACCAGACCAAGTGGGCACTGGTGTCATGTTGCGCCTGGGAGGCATCCTGCGAGAGGCCGAATTCAAGGAGGCACCCGGCAATTTAAGGCCTCAGGCCCCTGAACCATTTTACAGGCTTTTTCCCTGGGAAAGAAAACTCACAAGCCACTGTTCTGGGTGTCAGTTTTCAGGACCCACTTGGCACTTTTAAACCAGACCAAGTTGGCACTGGTGCCACCTTGCGTCTGGGAGGCATCCTGCGAGAGGCCGAATTCTAGGACGCACCCGGCAATTTCAGGCCGCAGGACCCTGAACCATTGTACAGGCTTTTTCCCTGGGAAACAAAACTCACAAGCCACTGTTCTGGGTGTCAGTTTTCAGGACCCACTTGGCACTCTCAAACCAGACCAAGTTGGCACTGGTGTCATGTTGCGCCTGGGAGGCATCCTGTGAGAGGCGGATCTCCAGGAGGCACCCGGCAATTTAAGGCCTCAGTCCCCTGAACTATTGTACAGGCTTTTTCCCTGGGAAACAAAACTCACAAGCCACTGTTCTGGGTGTCAGTTTTCAGGACCCACCTTACACTCTCAAACCAGACCAAGTTGGCACTGGTGCCACCTTGCGTCTGGGAGGCATCCTGCGAGAGGCGGAATTCCAGGAGGCACCTGGCAATTTAAGGCCGCAGCACCCAAAACCATTCTACAGGCTTTTTCCCTGGGAAACAAAACTCACAAGCCATTGTTCTGGGTGTCAGTTTTCAGGACCCACCTGGCACTCTCAAACCAGACCAAGTTGGCACTGGTGCCACCTTGCGTCTGGGAGGCATCCTGCGAGAGGCCGAATTCTAGGAGGCACCCGGCAATTTAAGGCCGCAGGACCCTGAACCATTGTACCGGCTTTTTCCCTGGGAAACAAAACTCACAAGGCTCTGTTCTGGGTGTCAGTTTCCCGGACCCACTTGGCACTCTTAAACCAGACCAAGTTGGCACTGGTGTCATGTTGCGCCTGGGAGGCATTTTGTGAGAGGCGGATCTCCAGAAGGCACTCGGCAATTTAAGGCCTCAAGCCCCTGAACCATTGTACAGGCTTTTTCCCTGGGAAAGAAAACTCACAAGCCACTGTTCTGGGTGTCAGTTTTCAGGACCCACTTGACACTCTCAAACCAGACCAAGTTGGCACTGGTGCCACCTTGCGTCTGGGAGGCATCCTGCGAGAGGCGCAATTTCAGTAGACACCCGGCAATTTAAGGCTGCAGGACCCTGAACCATTGTACAGGCTTTTTCCCTGGGAAACAAAACTCACAAGCCACTGTTCTGGGTGTCAGTTTACAGGACCCACTTGGCACTCTTAAACCAGACCAAGTTTGCACTGGTGCCACCTTGCGTCTGGGAGGCATCCTGCGAGAGGCGGATCTCCAGGAGGCAGCCGGCAATTTAAGTCCATAGGACCCTGAACCATTGTACAGGCTTTTTCCCTGGGAAACAAAACTCACAAAGCCACTGTTCTGGCTGTCAGTTTTCAGGACCCACTTGACACTCTCAAACCAGACCAAGTTGGCAGTGGTGCCACCTTGCGTCTGGGAGGCATCCTGCGAGAGGCGCAATTCCAGGAGGCACCCGGCAATTTAAGGCCGCAGGACCCAAAACCATTTTACAGGCTTTTTCCCTGGGAAACAAAACTCACAAGCCACTGTTCTGGGTGTCAGTTTTCAGGACCCACTTGGCACTCTTAAACCAGACCAAGTTGGAACTGGTGCCACCTTGCGTCTGGGAGGCATCCTGCGAGAGGCCGAATTCTAGGAGGCACCCGGCAATTTAAGGCCGCAGGACCCTGAACCATTGTACAGGCTTTTTCCCTGGGAAACAAAACTCACAAGCCACTGTTCTGGATGTCAGTTTTCAGGACCCACTTGGCAATCTCAAACCAGACCTAGTTGGCACTGGTGTCATGTTGCGCCTGGGAGGCATCCTGCGAGAGGCGGATCTCCGGGAGGCACCCGGCAATTTAAGGCCTCAGGCGCCTGAACCATTTTACAGGCTTTTTCCCTGGGAAACAAAACTCACAAGCCACTGTTCTGGGTGTCAGTTTTCAGGACCCACTTGGCACTCTTAAACGAGACCAAGTTGGCACTGGTGCCACCTTGCGTCTGGGAGGCATCCTGCGAGAGGCCGAATTCTAGGAGGCACCCGGCAATTTAGGGCCGCAGGACCCTGAACCATTGTACAGGCTTTTTCCCTGGGAAACAAAACTCACAAGCCACTGTTCTGGGTGCCAGTTTCCCGGACCCACTTGGCACTCTTAAACCAGACCAAGTTGGCACTGGTGTTGCTTAGCATCTGGGAAACATCTGGCGAGATGCGGAATTCCAGGATTCACCCGGCAATTTAAGGCCGCAGGATCCTGAACCATTGTACAGGCTTTTTCCCTGGGAAACAAAACTCACAAGCCACTGTTCTGGGTGTCAGTTTGCAGGACCCACTTGACACTCTAAAACCAGACCAAGTTGGCAATGGTGCCACCTTGCGTCTGGAGGCATCCTGTGAGAGGTGCAATTCCAGGAGGCACCCGGCAATTTAAGGCTGCAGGCCCCTGAACCATTGTACAGGCTTTTTCCCTGGGAAACAAAACTCACAAGGCTCTGTTCTGGGTGTCAGTTTCCCGGACCCACTTGGCACTCTTAAACCAGACCAAGTTGGCACTGGTGTCATGTTGCGCCTGGGAGGCATTTTGTGAGAGGCGGATCTCCAGAAGGCACTCGGCAATTTAAGGCCTCAAGCCCCTGAACCATTGTACAGGCTTTTTCCCTGGGAAACAAAACTCACAAGCCTCTGTTCTGGGTGTCAGTTTTCAGGACCCACTTGACACTCTCAAAGCAGACCAAGTTGGCACTGGTGCCACCTTGCGTCTGGGAGGCATCCTGCGAGAGGCGCAATTTCAGTAGACACCCGGCAATTTAAGGCTGCAGGACCCTGAACCATTGTACAGGCTTTTTCCCTGGGAAACAAAACTCACAAGCCACTGTTCTGGGTGTCAGTTTTCAGGACCCACTTGGCAATCTCAAACCAGACCAAGTTGGCACTGGTGTCTGGTTGCGCCTTGGAGGCATCCTGTGAGAGGCGGATCTCCAGGAGGCACCTTGCAATTTAAGGCCGCAGGACGCTGAACCATTTTACAGGCTTTTTCCCTGGGAAAGAAAACTCACAAGCCACTGTTCTGGGTGTCAGTTTGCAGGACCCACTTGGCACTCTTAAACAAGACCAAGTTGGAACTGGTGCCACCTTGTGTCTGGGAGGCATCCTGCGAGTAGCCGAATTCCAGGAGGCACCCGGCAATTTAAGGCTTCAGGCCCCTGAACCATTGTACAGGCTTTTTCCCTGGGAAACAAAACTCAAAAGCCACTGTTCTGGGTGTCAGTTTTCAGGACCCACTTAGCACGCTTAAACAAGACCAAGTTTGAACTGGTGCCACCTTGTGTCTGGGAGGCATCCTGCGAGTAGCCGAATTCCAGGAGGCACCCGGCAATTTAAGGCCGCAGGACCCTGAACCATTGTACAGGCTTTTTCCCTGGGAAAGAAAACTCACAAGCCACTGTTCTGGGTGTCAGTTTTCAGGACCAACTTGACACTCTCAAAGCAGACCAAGTTGGCAATGGTGCCACCTTGCGTCTGGGAGGCATCCTGCGAGAGGCGCAATTCCAGGAGGCACCCGGATATTTAAGTCCGCAGGACCCTGAACCATTGTACAGGCTTTTTCCCTGGGAAACAAAACTCACAAGCCACTGTTCTGGGTGTCAGTTTTCAGGACCCACTTGGCACTCTTAAACCAGACCAAGTTGGCACTGGTGCCACCTTGCGTCTGGGAGGCATCCTGCGAGAGGCGGATCTCCAGGAGGCAGCCGGCAATTTAAGTCCGTAGGACCCTGAACCATTGTACAGGCTTTTTCCCTGGGAAACAAAACTCACAAAGCCACTGTTCTGGCTGTCAGTTTTCAGGACCCACTTGACACTCTCAAACCAGACCAAGTTGGCACTGGTGCCACCTTGCGTCTGGGAGGCATCCTGCGAGAGGCGCAATTCCAGGAGGCACCCGGCAATTTAAGGCCGCAGGACCCAAAACCATTTTACAGGCTTTTTCCCTGGGAAACAAAACTCACAAGCCACTGTTCTGGGTGTCAGTTTTCAGGACCCACTTGGCACTCTTAAACCAGACCAAGTTGGAACTGGTGCCACCTTGCGTCTGGGAGGCATCCTGCGAGAGGCCGAATTCTAGGAGGCACCCGGCAATTTAAGGCTTCAGGCCCCTGAACCATTGTACAGGCTTTTTCCCTGGGAAACAAAACTCAAAAGCCACTGTTCTGGGTGTCAGTTTTCAGGACCCACTTGGCACTCTCAAACCAGACCTAGTTGGCACTGGTGTCATGTTGCGCCTGGGAGGCATCCTGCGAGAGGCGGATCTCCAGGAGGCACCCGGCAATTTAAGGCCTCAGGCCCCTGAACCATTTTACAGGCTTTTTCCCTGGGAAAGAAAACTCACAAGCCACTGTTCTGGGTGTCAGTTTTCAGGACCCACTTGGCACTCTTAAACGAGACCAAGTTGGCACTGGTGCCACCTTGCGTCTGGGAGGCATCCTGCGAGAGGCCGAATTCTAGGAGGCACCCGGCAATTTAGGGCCGCAGGACCCTGAACCATTGTACAGGCTTTTTCCCTGGGAAACAAAACTCACAAGCCACTGTTCTGGGTGCCAGTTTCCCGGACCCACTTGGCACTCTTAAACCAGACCAAGTTGGCACTGGTGTTGCTTAGCGTCTGGGAAACATCTGGCGAGATGTGGAATTCCAGGATTCACCCGGCAATTTAAGGCCGCAGGATCCTGAACCATTGTACAGGCTTTTTCCCTGGGAAACAAAACTCACAAGCCACTGTTCTGGGTGTCAGTTTTCAGGACCCACTTGGCACTCTCAAACCAGACCAAGTTGGCAATGGTGCCACCTTGCGTCTGGGAGGCATCCTGTGAGAGGTGCAATTCCAGGAGGCACCCGGCAATTTAAGGCCGCAGGACCCTGAACCATTGTACAGGCTTTTTCCCTGGGAAACAAAACTCACAAGGCTCTGTTCTGGGTGTCAGTTTCCCGGACCCACTTGGCACTCTTAAACCAGACCAAGTTGGCACTGGTGTCATGTTGCGCCTGGGAGGCATTTTGTGAGAGGCGGATCTCCAGAAGGCACTCGGCAATTTAAGGCCTCAAGCCCCTGAACCATTGTACAGGCTTTTTCCCTGGGAAACAAAACTCACAAGCCACTGTTCTGGGTGTCAGTTTTCAGGACCCACTTGACACTCTCAAAGCAGACCAAGTTGGCACTGGTGCCACCTTGCGTCTGGGAGGCATCCTGCGAGAGGCGCAATTTCAGTAGACACCCGGCAATTTAAGGCTGCAGGACCCTGAACCATTGTACAGGCTTTTTCCCTGGGAAACAAAACTCACAAGCCACTGTTCTGGGTGTCAGTTTTCAGGACCCACTTGGCACTCTTAAACCAGACCAAGTGTGCACTGGTGTCATGTTGCGCCTGGGAGGCATCCTGTGAGATGCGGAATTCCAGGATTCACCCGGCAATTTAAGGCCGCAGGACCCTGAACCATTGTACAGGCTTTTTCCCTGGGAAACAAAACTCAAAAGCCACTGTTCTGGGTGTCAGTTTGCAGGACCCACTTGGCACGCTTAAACAAGACCAAGTTTGAACTGGTGCCACCTTGTGTCTGGGAGGCATCCTGCGAGAGGCCAAATTCCAGGAGGCACCCGGCAATTTAAGGCTGCAGGACCCTGAACCACAGTACAGGCTTTTTCCCTGGAAAACAAAACTCACAAGCCACTGTTCTGGGTGTCAGTTTGCAGGACCCACTTGGCACTCTTAAACAAGACCAAGTTGGAACTGGTGCCACCTTGTGTCTGGGAGGCATCCTGCGACTAGCCGAATTCCAGGAGGCACCCGGCAATTTAAGGCCGCAGGCCCCTGAACCATTGTACAGGCTTTTTCCCTGGGAAACAAAACTCACAAGCCACTGTTCTGGGTGTCAGTTTGCAGGACCCACTTGGCACGCTTAAACAAGACCAAGTTTGAACTGGTGCCACCTTGTGTCTGGGAGGCATCCTGCGAGTAGCCGAATTCCAGGAGGCACCCGGCAATTTAAGGCCGCAGGACCCTGAACCATTGTACAGGCTTTTTCCCTGGGAAAGAAAACTCACAAGCCACTGTTCTGGGTGTCAGTTTTCAGGACCAACTTGACACTCTCAAAGCAGACCAAGATGGCAATGGTGCCACCTTGCGTCTGGGAGGCATCCTGTGAGAGGCGCAATTCCAGGAGGCACCCGGATATTTAAGTCCGCAGGACCCTGAACCATTGTACAGGCTTTTTCCCTGGCAAACAAAACTCACAAGCCACTGTTCTGGGTGTCAGTTTTCAGGACCCACTTGGCACTCTTAAACCAGACCAAGTTTGCACTGCTGCCACCTTGCGTCTGGGAGGCATCCTGCGAGAGGCGGATGTCCAGGAGGCAGCCGGCAATTTAAGTCCGTAGGACCCTGAACCATTGTACAGGCTTTTTCCCTGGGAAACAAAACTCACAAAGCCACTGTTCTGGCTGTCAGTTTTCAGGACCCACTTGACACTCTCAAACCAGACCAAGTTGGCACTGGTGCCACCTTGCGTCTGGGAGGCATCCTGCGAGAGGCGCAATTCCAGGAGGCACCCGGCAATTTAAGGCCTCAGGCCCCTGAACCATTTTACAGGCTTTTTCCCTGGGAAACAAAACTCACAAGCCACTGTTCTGGGTGTCAGTTTTCAGGACCCACTTGGCACTCTTAAACCAGACCAAGTTGGAACTGGTGCCACCTTGCGTCTGGGAGGCATCCTGCGAGAGGCCGAATTCTAGGAGGCACCCGGCAATTTAAGGCCGCAGGACCCTGAACCATTGTACAGGCTTTTTCCCTGGGAAACAAAACTCACAAGCCACTGTTCTGGGTGTCAGTTTCCCGGACCCACTTGGAACTCTTAAACCAGACCAAGTTGGCACTGGTGTCATGTTGCGCCTGGGAGGCATTTTGTGAGAGGCGGATCTCCAGAAGGCACTCGGCAATTTAAGGCCTCAAGCCCCTGAACCATTGTACAGGCTTTTTCCCTGGGAAACAAAACTCACAAGCCACTGTTCTGGGTGTCAGTTTTCAGGACCCACTTGACACTCTCAAAGCAGACCAAGTTGGCACTGGTGCCACCTTGCGTCTGGGAGGCATCCTGCGAGAGGCGCAATTTCAGTAGACACCCGGCAATTTAAGGCTGCAGGACCCTGAACCATTGTACAGGCTTTTTCCCTGGGAAACAAAACTCACAAGCCACTGTTCTGGGTGTCAGTTTTCAGGACCCACTTGGCACTCTTAAACCAGACCAAGTGTGCACTGGTGTCATGTTGCGCCTGGGAGGCATCCTGTGAGATGCGGAATTCCAGGATTCACCCGGCAATTTAAGGCCGCAGGACCCTGAACCATTGTACAGGCTTTTTCCCTGGGAAACAAAACTCAAAAGCCACTGTTCTGGGTGTCAGTTTGCAGGACCCACTTGGCACGCTTAAACAAGACCAAGTTGGAACTGGTGCCACCTTGTGTCTGGGAGGCATCCTGCGAGAGGCCAAATTCCAGGAGGCACCCGGCAATTTAAGGCCGCAGGACCCTGAACCACAGTACAGGCTTTTTCCCTGGAAAACAAAACTCACAAGCCACTGTTCTGGGTGTCAGTTTGCAGGACCCACTTGGCACTCTTAAACAAGACCAAGTTGGAACTGGTGCCACCTTGCGTCTAGGAGGCATCCGGCGAGAGGCGCAATTCCAGGAGGCACCCGGCAATTTAAGGCCGCAGGACCCAAAACCATTTTACAGGCTTTTTCCCTGGGAAACAAAACTCACAAGCCACTGTTCTGGGTGTCAGTTTTCAGGACCCACTTGGCACTCTTAAACCAGACCAAGTTGGAACTGGTGCCACCTTGCGTCTGGGAGGCATCCTGCGAGAGGCCGAATTCTAGGAGGCACCCGGCAATTTAAGGCCGCAGGACCCTGAACCATTGTACAGGCTTTTTCCCTGGGAAACAAAACTCACAAGCCACTGTTCTGGATGTCAGTTTTCAGGACCCACTTGGCAATCTCAAACCAGACCTAGTTGGCACTGGTGTCATGTTGCGTCTGAGAGGCATCCTGCGGGAGGCCGAATTCCAGGAGGCACCCGGCAATTTAAGGCCTCAGGCCCCTGAACCATGGTACAGGCTTTTTCCCTGGGAAACAAAACTCACAAGCCACTGTTCTGGGTGTCACTTTGTAGGACCCACTTGGCACTCTCAAACCAGACCAAGTTGGCACTGGTGCCACCTTGCATCTGGGAGTCATCCTGCGAGAGGCGCAATTCCAGGAGGCCCCCGGCAATTTAAGGCCGCAGGACCCAAAACCATTGTACAGGCTTTTTCCCTGGGAAACAAAACTCACAAGCCACTGTTCTGGGTGTCAGTTTCCAGGACCCACTTGGCACTCTCAAACCAGACCAAGTTGGAACTGGTGCCACCTTGCGTCTGGGAAGCATCCTGCAAGACGCCGAATTCCAGGAGGCACCCGGCAATTTAAGGCCGCAGGCCCCTGAACCATTGTACAGGCTTTTTCCCTGGGAAAGAAAACTCACAAGGCTCTGTTCTGGGTGTCAGTTTCCCGGACCCAATTGGCACTCTTAAACCAGACCAAGTTCGCACTGGTGTTGCTTAGCGTCTGGGAAACATCTGGAGAGATGCGGAATTCCAGGAGGCACTTGGCAATTTAAGGCCGCAGGACCCTGAACCATTGTACAGGCTTTTTCCCTGGGAAACAAAACTCACAAGCCAGTGTTCTGGGCGTCAGTTTGCAGGACCCACTTGGCACTCTCAAACCAGACCAATTTGGCACTGGTGCCACCTTGCGTCTGGGAGGCATCCTGCGAGTGGCCGAATTCCAGGAGGCACCCGGCAATTTAAGGCCTCAGGCCCCTGAACCATTGTACAGGCTTTTTCCCTGGGAAACAAAACTCACAAGCCACTGTTCTGGGTGTCAGTTTTCAGGACCCACTTGGCACTCTCAAACCAGACCAAGTTGGCACAGGTGTCTGGTTGCGCCTTGGAGGCATCCTGTGAGAGGCGGATCTCCAGGAGGCACCCGGCTATTAAAGGCGGCATTAACCTAAACCATTTTACAGGCTTTTTCCCTGGGAAACAAAACTCACAAGCCACTGTTCTGGGTGTCAGTTTGCAGGAGCCACCTGGCACTCTCAAACCAGAACAAGTTGGCACTGGTGCCACCTTGCGTCTGGGAGGCATCCTGCGAGAGGCGGAATTCCAGGAGGCACCCGGCAATTTAAGGCCGCAGGACCCTGAACCATTGTACAGGCTTTTTCCCTGGGAAACAAAACTCACAAGCCACTGTTCTGGGTGTCAGTTTTCAGGACCAACTTGACACTCTCAAAGCAGACCAAGTTGGCAATGGTGCCACCTTGCGTCTGGGAGGCATCGTGCGAGAGGCGGAATTCTAGGAGGCACTCGGCAATTTAAGTCCGCAGGATCCTGAACCATTGTACAGGCTTTTTCCCTGGGAAACAAAACTCACAAGCCACTGTTCTGGGTGTCAGTTTTCAGGACCCACTTGGCACTCTCAAACCAGACCAAGTTTGCACTGGTGCCACCTTGCGTCTGGGAGGCATCCTGCGAGAGGCGCAATTCCAGGAGGCACCCAGCAATTTAAGGCCTCAGGCCCCTGAACCATTTTACAGGCTTTTTCCCTGGGAAACAAAACTCACAAGCCACTGTTCTGGGTGTCAGTTTTCAGGACCCACTTGGCACTCTTAAAACAGACCAAGTTTGCACTGGTGCCACCTTGCGTCTGGGAGGCATCCTGCGAGAGGCCGAATTCTAGGAGGCACCCGGAAATTTAAGGCCGCAGGACCCTGAACCATTGTACAGGCTTTTTCCCTGGGAAACAAAACTCACAAGCCACTGTTCTGGGTGTCAGTTTTCAGGACCCACTTGGCACTCTAAAACCAGACCAAGTGGGCACTGGTGTCATGTTGCGCCTGGGAGGCATCCTGCGAGAGGCCGAATTCAAGGAGGCACCCGGCAATTTAAGGCCTCAGGCCCCTGAACCATTTTACAGGCTTTTTCCCTGGGAAAGAAAACTCACAAGCCACTGTTCTGGGTGTCAGTTTTCAGGACCCACTTGGCACTTTTAAACCAGACCAAGTTGGCACTGGTGCCACCTTGCGTCTGGGAGGCATCCTGCGAGAGGCCGAATTCTAGGACGCACCCGGCAATTTCAGGCCGCAGGACCCTGAACCATTGTACAGGCTTTTTCCCTGGGAAACAAAACTCACAAGCCACTGTTCTGGGTGTCAGTTTTCAGGACCCACTTGGCACTCTCAAACCAGACCAAGTTGGCACTGGTGTCATGTTGCGCCTGGGAGGCATCCTGTGAGAGGCGGATCTCCAGGAGGCACCCGGCAATTTAAGGCCTCAGTCCCCTGAACTATTGTACAGGCTTTTTCCCTGGGAAACAAAACTCACAAGCCACTGTTCTGGGTGTCAGTTTTCAGGACCCACCTTACACTCTCAAACCAGACCAAGTTGGCACTGGTGCCACCTTGCGTCTGGGAGGCATCCTGCGAGAGGCGGAATTCCAGGAGGCACCTGGCAATTTAAGGCCGCAGCACCCAAAACCATTCTACAGGCTTTTTCCCTGGGAAACAAAACTCACAAGCCATTGTTCTGGGTGTCAGTTTTCAGGACCCACCTGGCACTCTCAAACCAGACCAAGTTGGCACTGGTGCCACCTTGCGTCTGGGAGGCATCCTGCGAGAGGCCGAATTCTAGGAGGCACCCGGCAATTTAAGGCCGCAGGACCCTGAACCATTGTACCGGCTTTTTCCCTGGGAAACAAAACTCACAAGGCTCTGTTCTGGGTGTCAGTTTCCCGGACCCACTTGGCACTCTTAAACCAGACCAAGTTGGCACTGGTGTCATGTTGCGCCTGGGAGGCATTTTGTGAGAGGCGGATCTCCAGAAGGCACTCGGCAATTTAAGGCCTCAAGCCCCTGAACCATTGTACAGGCTTTTTCCCTGGGAAACAAAACTCACAAGCCACTGTTCTGGGTGTCAGTTTTCAGGACCCACTTGACACTCTCAAACCAGACCAAGTTGGCACTGGTGCCACCTTGCGTCTGGGAGGCATCCTGCGAGAGGCGCAATTTCAGTAGACACCCGGCAATTTAAGGCTGCAGGACCCTGAACCATTGTACAGGCTTTTTCCCTGGGAAACAAAACTCACAAGCCACTGTTCTGGGTGTCAGTTTTCAGGACCCACTTGGCACTCTCAAACCAGACCAAGTTGGCACTGGTGTCTGGTTGCGCCATGGAGGCATCCTGTGAGAGGCGGATCTCCAGGAGGCACCTTGCAATTTAAGGCCGCAGGACGCTGAACCATTTTACAGGCTTTTTCCCTGGGAAAGAAAACTCACAAGCCACTGTTCTGGGTGTCAGTTTGCAGGACCCACTTGGCACTCTTAAACAAGACCAAGTTTGAACTGGTGCCACCTTGTGTCTGGGAGGCATCCTGCGAGTAGCCGAATTCCAGGAGGCACCCGGCAATTTAAGGCCGCAGGACCCTGAACCATTGTACAGGCTTTTTCCCTGGGAAAGAAAACTCACAAGCCACTGTTCTGGGTGTCAGTTTTCAGGACCAACTTGACACTCTCAAAGCAGACCAAGTTGGCAATGGTGCCACCTTGCGTCTGGGAGGCATCCTGCGAGAGGCGCAATTCCAGGAGGCACCCGGATATTTAAGTCCGCAGGACCCTGAACCATTGTACAGGCTTTTTCCCTGGGAAACAAAACTCACAAGCCACTGTTCTGGGTGTCAGTTTTCAGGACCCACTTGGCACTCTTAAACCAGACCAAGTTTGCACTGGTGCCACCTTGCGTCTGGGAGGCATCCTGCGAGAGGCGGATCTCCAGGAGGCAGCCGGCAATTTAAGTCCATAGGACCCTGAACCATTGTACAGGCTTTTTCCCTGGGAAACAAAACTCACAAAGCCACTGTTCTGGCTGTCAGTTTTCAGGACCCACTTGACACTCTCAAACCAGACCAAGTTGGCAGTGGTGCCACCTTGCGTCTGGGAGGCATCCTGCGAGAGGCGCAATTCCAGGAGGCACCCGGCAATTTAAGGCCGCAGGACCCAAAACCATTTTACAGGCTTTTTCCCTGGGAAACAAAACTCACAAGCCACTGTTCTGGGTGTCAGTTTTCAGGACCCACTTGGCACTCTTAAACCAGACCAAGTTGGAACTGGTGCCACCTTGCGTCTGGGAGGCATCCTGCGAGAGGCCGAATTCTAGGAGGCACCCGGCAATTTAAGGCCGCAGGACCCTGAACCATTGTACAGGCTTTTTCCCTGGGAAACAAAACTCACAAGCCACTGTTCTGGATGTCAGTTTTCAGGACCCACTTGGCAATCTCAAACCAGACCTAGTTGGCACTGGTGTCATGTTGCGCCTGGGAGGCATCCTGCGAGAGGCGGATCTCCGGGAGGCACCCGGCAATTTAAGGCCTCAGGCGCCTGAACCATTTTACAGGCTTTTTCCCTGGGAAACAAAACTCACAAGCCACTGTTCTGGGTGTCAGTTTTCAGGACCCACTTGGCACTCTTAAACGAGACCAAGTTGGCACTGGTGCCACCTTGCGTCTGGGAGGCATCCTGCGAGAGGCCGAATTCTAGGAGGCACCCGGCAATTTAGGGCCGCAGGACCCTGAACCATTGTACAGGCTTTTTCCCTGGGAAACAAAACTCACAAGCCACTGTTCTGGGTGCCAGTTTCCCGGACCCACTTGGCACTCTTAAACCAGACCAAGTTGGCACTGGCGTTGCTTAGCATCTGGGAAACATCTGGCGAGATGCGGAATTCCAGGATTCACCCGGCAATTTAAGGCCGCAGGATCCTGAACCATTGTACAGGCTTTTTCCCTAGGAAACAAAACTCACAAGCCACTGTTCTGGGTGTCAGTTTGCAGGACCCACTTGACACTCTAAAACCAGACCAAGTTGGCAATGGTGCCACCTTGCGTCTGGAGGCATCCTGTGAGAGGTGCAATTCCAGGAGGCACCCGGCAATTTAAGGCTGCAGGCCCCTGAACCATTGTACAGGCTTTTTCCCTGGGAAACAAAACTCACAAGGCTCTGTTCTGGGTGTCAGTTTCCCGGACCCACTTGGCACTCTTAAACCAGACCAAGTTGGCACTGGTGTCATGTTGCGCCTGGGAGGCATTTTGTGAGAGGCGGATCTCCAGAAGGCACTCGGCAATTTAAGGCCTCAAGCCCCTGAACCATTGTACAGGCTTTTTCCCTGGGAAACAAAACTCACAAGCCTCTGTTCTGGGTGTCAGTTTTCAGGACCCACTTGACACTCTCAAAGCAGACCAAGTTGGCACTGGTGCCACCTTGCGTCTGGGAGGCATCCTGCGAGAGGCGCAATTTCAGTAGACACCCGGCAATTTAAGGCTGCAGGACCCTGAACCATTGTACAGGCTTTTTCCCTGGGAAACAAAACTCACAAGCCACTGTTCTGGGTGTCAGTTTTCAGGACCCACTTGGCAATCTCAAACCAGACCAAGTTGGCACTGGTGTCTGGTTGCGCCTTGGAGGCATCCTGTGAGAGGCGGATCTCCAGGAGGCACCTTGCAATTTAAGGCCGCAGGACGCTGAACCATTTTTCAGGCTTTTTCCCTGGGAAAGAAAACTCACAAGCCACTGTTCTGGGTGTCAGTTTGCAGGACCCACTTGGCACTCTTAAACAAGACCAAGTTGGAACTGGTGCCACCTTGTGTCTGGGAGGCATCCTGCGAGTAGCCGAATTCCAGGAGGCACCCGGCAATTTAAGGCCGCAGGCCCCTGAACCATTGTACAGGCTTTTTCCCTGGGAAACAAAACTCAAAAGCCACTGTTCTGGGTGTCAGTTTTCAGGACCCACTTGGCACGCTTAAACAAGACCAAGTTTGAACTGGTGCCACCTTGTGTCTGGGAGGCATCCTGCGAGTAGCCGAATTCCAGGAGGCACCCGGCAATTTAAGGCCGCAGGACCCTGAACCATTGTACAGGCTTTTTCCCTGGGAAAGAAAACTCACAAGCCACTGTTCTGGGTGTCAGTTTTCAGGACCAACTTGACACTCTCAAAGCAGACCAAGTTGGCAATGGTGCCACCTTGCGTCTGGGAGGCATCCTGCGAGAGGCGCAATTCCAGGAGGCACCCGGATATTTAAGTCCGCAGGACCCTGAACCATTGTACAGGCTTTTCCCCTGGGAAACAAAACTCACAAGCCACTGTTCTGGGTGTCAGTTTTCAGGACCCACTTGGCACTCTTAAACCAGACCAAGTTGGCACTGGTGCCACCTTGCGTCTGGGAGGCATCCTGCGAGAGGCGGATCTCCAGGAGGCAGCCGGCAATTTAAGTCCGTAGGACCCTGAACCATTGTACAGGCTTTTTCCCTGGGAAACAAAACTCACAAAGCCACTGTTCTGGCTGTCAGTTTTCAGGACCCACTTGACACTCTCAAACCAGACCAAGTTGGCACTGGTGCCACCTTGCGTCTGGGAGGCATCCTGCGAGAGGCGCAATTCCAGGAGGCACCCGGCAATTTAAGGCCGCAGGACCCAAAACCATTTTACAGGCTTTTTCCCTGGGAAACAAAACTCACAAGCCACTGTTCTGGGTGTCAGTTTTCAGGACCCACTTGGCACTCTTAAACCAGACCAAGTTGGAACTGGTGCCACCTTGCGTCTGGGAGGCATCCTGCGAGAGGCCGAATTCTAGGAGGCACCCGGCAATTTAAGGCCGCAGGACCCTGAACCATTGTACAGGCTTTTTCCCTGGGAAACAAAACTCAAAAGCCACTGTTCTGGGTGTCAGTTTTCAGGACCCACTTGGCACTCTCAAACCAGACCTAGTTGGCACTGGTGTCATGTTGCGCCTGGGAGGCATCCTGCGAGAGGCGGATCTCCGGGAGGCACCCGGCAATTTAAGGCCTCAGGCCCCTGAACCATTTTACAGGCTTTTTCCCTGGGAAAGAAAACTCACAAGCCACTGTTCTGGGTGTCAGTTTTCAGGACCCACTTGGCACTCTTAAACGAGACAAAGTTGGCACTGGTGCCACCTTGCGTCTGGGAGGCATCCTGCGAGAGGCCGAATTCTAGGAGGCACCCGGCAATTTAGGGCCGCAGGACCCTGAACCATTGTACAGGCTTTTTCCCTGGGAAACAAAACTCACAAGCCACTGTTCTGGGTGCCAGTTTCCCGGACCCACTTGGCACTCTTAAACCAGACCAAGTTGGCACTGGTGTTGCTTAGCGTCTGGGAAACATCTGGCGAGATGTGGAATTCCAGGATTCACCCGGCAATTTAAGGCCGCAGGATCCTGAACCATTGTACAGGCTTTTTCCCTGGGAAGCAAAACTCACAAGCCACTGTTCTGGGTGTCAGTTTTCAGGACCCACTTGGCACTCTCAAACCAGACCAAGTTGGCAATGGTGCCACCTTGCGTCTGGGAGGCATCCTGTGAGAGGTGCAATTCCAGGAGGCACCCGGCAATTTAAGGCCGCAGGACCCTGAACCATTGTACAGGCTTTTTCCCTGGGAAACAAAACTCACAAGGCTCTGTTCTGGGTGTCAGTTTCCCGGACCCACTTGGCACTCTTAAACCAGACCAAGTTGGCACTGGTGTCATGTTGCGCCTGGGAGGCATTTTGTGAGAGGCGGATCTCCAGAAGGCACTCGGCAATTTAAGGCCTCAAGCCCCTGAACCATTGTACAGGCTTTTTCCCTGGGAAACAAAACTCACAAGCCACTGTTCTGGGTGTCAGTTTTCAGGACCCACTTGACACTCTCAAAGCAGACCAAGTTGGCACTGGTGCCACCTTGCGTCTGGGAGGCATCCTGCGAGAGGCGCAATTTCAGTAGACACCCGGCAATTTAAGGCTGCAGGACCCTGAACCATTGTACAGGCTTTTTCCCTGGGAAACAAAACTCACAAGCCACTGTTCTGGGTGTCAGTTTTCAGGACCCACTTGGCACTCTTAAACCAGACCAAGTGTGCACTGGTGTCATGTTGCGCCTGGGAGGCATCCTGTGAGATGCGGAATTCCAGGATTCACCCGGCAATTTAAGGCCGCAGGACCCTGAACCATTGTACAGGCTTTTTCCCTGGGAAACAAAACTCAAAAGCCACTGTTCTGGGTGTCAGTTTGCAGGACCCACTTGGCACGCTTAAACAAGACCAGGTTTGAACTGGTGCCACCTTGTGTCTGGGAGGCATCCTGCGAGAGGCCAAATTCCAGGAGGCACCCGGCAATTTAAGGCTGCAGGACCCTGAACCACAGTACAGGCTTTTTCCCTGGAAAACAAAACTCACAAGCCACTGTTCTGGGTGTCAGTTTGCAGGACCCACTTGGCACTCTTAAACAAGACCAAGTTGGAACTGGTGCCACCTTGTGTCTGGGAGGCATCCTGCGAGTAGCCGAATTCCAGGAGGCACCCGGCAATTTAAGGCCGCAGGCCCCTGAACCATTGTACAGGCTTTTTCCCTGGGAAACAAAACTCACAAGCCACTGTTCTGGGTGTCAGTTTGCAGGACCCACTTGGCACTCTGAAACCAGACCAAGTTGGAACTGGTGCCACCTTGCGTCTGGGAGGCATCCTGCGAGAGGCCGAATTCTAGGAGGCACCCGGAAATTTAAGGCCGCAGGACCCTGAACCATTGTACAGGCTTTTTCCCTGGGAAACAAAACTCACAAGCCACTGTTCTGGGTGTCAGTTTTCAGGACCCACTTGGCACTCTCAAACCAGACCAAAATGGCACTGGTTTCATGTTGCGCCTGGGAGGCATCCTGCGAGAGGCCGAATTTTAGGAGGCACCCGGCAATTTAAGGCCTCAGGCCCCTGAACCATTTTACAGGCTTTTTCCCTGGGAAAGAAAACTCACAAGCCACTGTTCTGGGTGTCAGTTTTCAGGACCCACTTGGCACTTTTAAACCAGACCAAGTTGGCACTGGTGCCACCTTGCGTCTGGGAGGCATCCTGCGAGAGGCCGAATTCTAGGACGCACCCGGCAATTTCAGGCCGCAGGACCCTGAACCATTGTACAGGCTTTTTCCCTGGGAAACAAAACTCACAAGCCACTGTTCTGGGTGTCAGTTTTCAGGACCCACCTTACACTCTCAAACCAGACCAAGTTGGCACTGGTGCCACCTTGCGTCTGGGAGGCATCCTGCGAGAGGCGGAATTCCAGGAGGGACCTGGCAATTTAAGGCCGCAGCACCCAAAACCATTCTACAGGCTTTTTCCCTGGGAAACAAAACTCACAAGCCACTGTTCTGGGTGTCAGTTTTCAGGACCCACCTGGCACTCTCAAACCAGACCAAGTTGGCACTGGTGCCACCTTGCGTCTGGGAGGCATCCTGCGAGAGGCCGAATTCTAGGAGGCACCCGGCAATTTAAGGCCGCAGGACCCTTAACCATTGTACAGGCTTTTTCCCTGGGAAACAAAACTCACAAGGCTCTGTTCTGGGTGTCAGTTTCCCGGACCCACTTGGCACTCTTAAACCAGACCAAGTTGGCACTGGTGTCATGTTGCGCCTGGGAGGCATTTTGTGAGAGGCGGATCTCCAGAAGGCACTCGGCAATTTAAGGCCTCAAGCCCCTGAACCATTGTACAGGCTTTTTCCCTGGGAAACAAAACTCACAAGCCTCTGTTCTGGGTGTCAGTTTTCAGGACCCACTTGACACTCTCAAAGCAGACCAAGTTGGCACTGGTGCCACCTTGCGTCTGGGAGGCATCCTGCGAGAGGCGCAATTTCAGTAGACACCCGGCAATTTAAGGCTGCAGGACCCTGAACCATTGTACAGGCTTTTTCCCTGGGAAACAAAACTCACAAGCCACTGTTCTGGGTGTCAGTTTTCAGGACCCACTTGGCAATCTCAAACCAGACCAAGTTGGCACTGGTGTCTGGTTGCGCCTTGGAGGCATCCTGTGAGAGGCGGATCTCCAGGAGGCACCTTGCAATTTAAGGCCGCAGGACGCTGAACCATTTTACAGGCTTTTTCCCTGGGAAAGAAAACTCACAAGCCACTGTTCTGGGTGTCAGTTTGCAGGACCCACTTGGCACTCTTAAACAAGACCAAGTTGGAACTGGTGCCACCTTGTGTCTGGGAGGCATCCTGCGAGTAGCCGAATTCCAGGAGGCACCCGGCAATTTAAGGCTTCAGGCCCCTGAACCATTGTACAGGCTTTTTCCCTGGGAAACAAAACTCAAAAGCCACTGTTCTGGGTGTCAGTTTTCAGGACCCACTTGGCACGCTTAAACAAGACCAAGTTTGAACTGGTGCCACCTTGTGTCTGGGAGGCATCCTGCGAGTAGCCGAATTCTAGGAGGCACCCGGCAATTTAAGGCCGCAGGACCCTGAACCATTGTACAGGCTTTTTCCCTGGGAAAGAAAACTCACAAGCCACTGTTCTGGGTGTCAGTTTTCAGGACCAACTTGACACTCTCAAAGCAGACCAAGATGGCAATGGTGCCACCTTGCGTCTGGGAGGCATCCTGTGAGAGGCGCAATTCCAGGAGGCACCCGGATATTTAAGTCCGCAGGACCCTGAACCATTGTACAGGCTTTTTCCCTGGCAAACAAAACTCACAAGCCACTGTTCTGGGTGTCAGTTTTCAGGACCCACTTGGCACTCTTAAACCAGACCAAGTTTGCACTGCTGCCACCTTGCGTCTGGGAGGCATCCTGCGAGAGGCGGATGTCCAGGAGGCAGCCGGCAATTTAAGTCCGTAGGACCCTGAACCATTGTACAGGCTTTTTCCCTGGGAAACAAAACTCACAAAGCCACTGTTCTGGCTGTCAGTTTTCAGGACCCACTTGACACTCTCAAACCAGACCAAGTTGGCACTGGTGCCACCTTGCGTCTGGGAGGCATCCTGCGAGAGGCGCAATTCCAGGAGGCACCCGGCAATTTAAGGCCTCAGGCCCCTGAACCATTTTACAGGCTTTTTCCCTGGGAAACAAAACTCACAAGCCACTGTTCTGGGTGTCAGTTTTCAGGACCCACTTGGCACTCTTAAACCAGACCAAGTTGGAACTGGTGCCACCTTGCGTCTGGGAGGCATCCTGCGAGAGGCCGAATTCTAGGAGGCACCCGGCAATTTAAGGCCGCAGGACCCTGAACCATTGTACAGGCTTTTTCCCTGGGAAACAAAACTCACAAGCCACTGTTCTGGGTGTCAGTTTCCCGGACCCACTTGGCACTCTCAAACCAGACCAAGTTGGCACTGGTGTCATGTTGCGCCTGGGAGGCATTTTGTGAGAGGCGGATCTCCAGAAGGCACTCGGCAATTTAAGGCCTCAAGCCCCTGAACCATTGTACAGGCTTTTTCCCTGGGAAACAAAACTCACAAGCCACTGTTCTGGGTGTCAGTTTTCAGGACCCACTTGACACTCTCAAAGCAGACCAAGTTGGCACTGGTGCCACCTTGCGTCTGGGAGGCATCCTGCGAGAGGCGCAATTTCAGTAGACACCCGGCAATTTAAGGCTGCAGGACCCTGAACCATTGTACAGGCTTTTTCCCTGGGAAACAAAACTCACAAGCCACTGTTCTGGGTGTCAGTTTTCAGGACCCACTTGGCACTCTTAAACCAGACCAAGTGTGCACTGGTGTCATGTTGCGCCTGGGAGGCATCCTGTGAGATGCGGAATTCCAGGATTCACCCGGCAATTTAAGGCCGCAGGACCCTGAACCATTGTACAGGCTTTTTCCCTGGGAAACAAAACTCAAAAGCCACTGTTCTGGGTGTCAGTTTGCAGGACCCACTTGGCACGCTTAAACAAGACCAAGTTGGAACTGGTGCCACCTTGTGTCTGGGAGGCATCCTGCGAGAGGCCAAATTCCAGGAGGCACCCGGCAATTTAAGGCCGCAGGACCCTGAACCACAGTACAGGCTTTTTCCCTGGAAAACAAAACTCACAAGCCACTGTTCTGGGTGTCAGTTTGCAGGACCCACTTGGCACGCTTAAACAAGACCAAGTTGGAACTGGTGCCACCTTGTGTCTGGGAGGCATCCTGCGAGTAGCCGAATTCCAGGAGGCACCCGGCAATTTAAGGCCGCAGGACCCTGAACCATTGTACAGGCTTTTTCCCTGGGAAACAAAACTCACAAGCCACTGTTCTGGGTGTCAGTTTTCAGGACCCACTTGGCACTCTCAAACCAGACCAAGTTGGCACAGGTGTCTGGTTGCGCCTTGGAGGCATCCTGTGAGAGGCGGATCTCCAGGAGGCACCCGGCAATTTAAGGCCGCAGGACGCTGAACCATTTTACAGGCCTTTTCCCTGGGAAAGAAAACTCACAAGCCACTGTTCTGGGTGTCAGTTTGCAGGAGCCACCTGGCACTCTCAAACCAGACCAAGTTGGCACTGGTGCCACCTTGCATCTGGGAGGCATCCTGTGAGAGGCGCAATTCCAGGAGGCACCCGGCAATTTAAGGCCGCAGGACCCTGAACCATTGTACAGGCTTTTTCCCTGGGAAAGAAAACTCACAAGCCACTGTTCTGGGTGTCAGTTTTCAGGACCAACTTGACACTCTCAAAGCAGACCAAGTTGGCAATGGTGCCACCTTGCGTCTGGGAGGCATCCTTCGAGAGGCGCAATTCCAGGAGGCACCCGGCAATTTAAGGCCACAGGACCCTGAACCATTGTACAGGCTTTTTCCCTGGCAAACAAAACTCACAAGCCACTGTTCTGGGTGTCAGTTTTCAGGACCCACTTGGCACTCTTAAACCAGACCAAGTTTGCACTGGTGCCACCTTGCGTCTGGGAGGCATCCTGCGAGAGGCGGATCTCCAGGAGGCACACGGCAATTTAAGTCCATAGGACCCTGAACCATTGTACAGGCTTTTTCCCTGGGAAACAAAACTCACAAGCCACTGTTCTGGGTGTCAGTTTTCAGGACCCACTTGACACTCTCAAACAAGACCAAGTTGGCACTGGTGCCACCTTGCGTCTGGGAGGCATCCTGCGAGAGGCGCAATTCCAGGAGGCACCCGGCAATTTAAGGCCTCAGGCCCCTGAACCATTTTACAGGCTTTTTCCCTGGGAAACAAAACTCACAAGCCACTGTTCTGGGTGTCAGTTTTCAGGACCCACTTGGCACTCTTAAACCAGACCAAGTTGGAACTGGTGCCACCTTGCGTCTGGGAGGCATCCTGCGAGAGGCCGAATTCTAGGAGGCACCCGGAAATTTAAGGCCGCAGGACCCTGAACCATTGTACAGGCTTTTTCCCTGGGAAACAAAACTCACAAGCCACTGTTCTGGGTGTCAGTTTTCAGGACCCACTTGGCACTCTCAAACCAGACCAAAATGGCACTGGTGTCATGTTGCGCCTGGGAGGCATCCTGCGAGAGGCCGAATTTTAGGAGGCACCCGGCAATTTAAGGCCTCAGGCCCCTGAACCATTTTACAGGCTTTTTCCCTGGGAAAGAAAACTCACAAGCCACTGTTCTGGGTGTCAGTTTTCAGGACCCACTTGGCACTTTTAAACCAGACCAAGTTGGCACTGGTGCCACCTTGCGTCTGGGAGGCATCCTGCGAGAGGCCGAATTCTAGGACGCACCCGGCAATTTCAGGCCGCAGGACCCTGAACCATTGTACAGGCTTTTTCCCTGGGAAACAAAACTCACAAGCCACTGTTCTGGGTGTCAGTTTTCAGGACCCACTTGGCACTCTCAAACCAGACCAAGTTGGCACTGGTGTCATGTTGCGCCTGGGAGGCATCCTGTGAGAGGCGGATCTCCAGGAGGCACCCGGCAATTTAAGGCCTCAGTCCCCTGAACTATTGTACAGGCTTTTTCCCTGGGAAACAAAACTCACAAGCCACTGTTCTGGGTGTCAGTTTTCAGGACCCACCTTACACTCTCAAACCAGACCAAGTTGGCACTGGTGCCACCTTGCGTCTGGGAGGCATCCTGCGAGAGGCGGATCTCCAGGAGGCAGCCGGCAATTTAAGTCCATAGGACCCTGAACCATTGTACAGGCTTTTTCCCTGGGAAACAAAACTCACAAGCCACTGTTCTGGGTGTCAGTTTTCAGGACCCACTTGACACTCTCAAACAAGACCAAGTTGGCACTGGTGCCACCTTGCGTCTGGGAGGCATCCTGCGAGAGGCGCAATTCCAGGAGGCACCCGGCAATTTAAGGCCTCAGGCCCCTGAACCATTTTACAGGCTTTTTCCCTGGGAAACAAAACTCACAAGCCACTGTTCTGGGTGTCAGTTTTCAGGACCCACTTGGCACTCTTAAACCAGACCAAGTTGGAACTGGTGCCACCTTGCGTCTGGGAGGCATCCTGCGAGAGGCCGAATTCTAGGAGGCACCCGGAAATTTAAGGCCGCAGGACCCTGAACCATTGTACAGGCTTTTTCCCTGGGAAACAAAACTCACAAGCCACTGTTCTGGGTGTCAGTTTTCAGGACCCACTTGGCACTCTCAAACCAGACCAAAATGGCACTGGTGTCATGTTGCGCCTGGGAGGCATCCTGCGAGAGGCCGAATTTTAGGAGGCACCCGGCAATTTAAGGCCTCAGGCCCCTGAACCATTTTACAGGCTTTTTCCCTGGGAAAGAAAACTCACAAGCCACTGTTCTGGGTGTCAGTTTTCAGGACCCACTTGGCACTTTTAAACCAGACCAAGTTGGCACTGGTGCCACCTTGCGTCTGGGAGGCATCCTGCGAGAGGCCGAATTCTAGGACGCACCCGGCAATTTCAGGCCGCAGGACCCTGAACCATTGTACAGGCTTTTTCCCTGGGAAACAAAACTCACAAGCCACTGTTCTGGGTGTCAGTTTTCAGGACCCACTTGGCACTCTCAAACCAGACCAAGTTGGCACTGGTGTCATGTTGCGCCTGGGAGGCATCCTGTGAGAGGCGGATCTCCAGGAGGCACCCGGCAATTTAAGGCCTCAGTCCCCTGAACTATTGTACAGGCTTTTTCCCTGGGAAACAAAACTCACAAGCCACTGTTCTGGGTGTCAGTTTTCAGGACCCACCTTACACTCTCAAACCAGACCAAGTTGGCACTGGTGCCACCTTGCGTCTGGGAGGCATCCTGCGAGAGGCGGAATTCCAGGAGGCACCTGGCAATTTAAGGCCGCAGCACCCAAAACCATTCTACAGGCTTTTTCCCTGGGAAACAAAACTCACAAGCCACTGTTCTGGGTGTCAGTTTTCAGGACCCACCTGGCACTCTCAAACCAGACCAAGTTGGCACTGGTGCCACCTTGCGTCTGGGAGGCATCCTGCGAGAGGCCGAATTCTAGGAGGCACCCGGCAATTTAAGGCCGCAGGACCCTTAACCATTGTACCGGCTTTTTCCCTGGGAAACAAAACTCACAAGGCTCTGTTCTGGGTGTCAGTTTCCCGGACCCACTTGGCACTCTTAAACCAGACCAAGTTGGCACTGGTGTCATGTTGCGCCTGGGAGGCATTTTGTGAGAGGCGGATCTCCAGAAGGCACTCGGCAATTTAAGGCCTCAAGCCCCTGAACCATTGTACAGGCTTTTTCCCTGGGAAACAAAACTCACAAGCCTCTGTTCTGGGTGTCAGTTTTCAGGACCCACTTGACACTCTCAAACCAGACCAAGTTGGCACTGGTGCCACCTTGCGTCTGGGAGGCATCCTGCGAGAGGCGCAATTTCAGTAGACACCCGGAAATTTAAGGCTGCAGGACCCTGAACCATTGTACAGGCTTTTTCCCTGGGAAACAAAACTCACAAGCCACTGTTCTGGGTGTCAGTTTTCAGGACCCACTTGGCAATCTCAAACCAGACCAAGTTGGCACTGGTGTCTGGTTGCGCCTTGGAGGCATCCTGTGAGAGGCGGATCTCCAGGAGGCACCTTGCAATTTAAGGCCGCAGGACGCTGAACCATTTTACAGGCTTTTTCCCTGGGAAAGAAAACTCACAAGCCACTGTTCTGGGTGTCAGTTTGCAGGACCCACTTGGCACTCTTAAACAAGACCAAGTTGGAACTGGTGCCACCTTGTGTCTGGGAGGCATCCTGCGAGTAGCCGAATTCCAGGAGGCACCCGGCAATTTAAGGCCGCAGGCCCCTGAACCATTGTACAGGCTTTTTCCCTGGGAAACAAAACTCAAAAGCCACTGTTCTGGGTGTCAGTTTTCAGGACACACTTGGCACGCTTAAACAAGACCAAGTTTGAACTGGTGCCACCTTGTGTCTGGGAGGCATCCTGCGAGTAGCCGAATTCCAGGAGGCACCCGGCAATTTAAGGCCGCAGGACCCTGAACCATTGTACAGGCTTTTTCCCTGGGAAAGAAAACTCACAAGCCACTGTTCTGGGTGTCAGTTTTCAGGACCAACTTGACACTCTCAAAGCAGACCAAGTTGGCAATGGTGCCACCTTGCGTCTGGGAGGCATCCTGCGAGAGGCGCAATTCCAGGAGGCACCCGGATATTTAAGTCCGCAGGACCCTGAACCATTGTACAGGCTTTTTCCCTGGCAAACAAAACTCACAAGCCACTGTTCTGGGTGTCAGTTTTCAGGACCCACTTGGCACTCTTAAACCAGACCAAGTTTGCACTGGTGCCACCTTGCGTCTGGGAGGCATCCTGCGAGAGGCGGATGTCCAGGAGGCAGCCGGCAATTTAAGTCCGTAGGACCCTGAACCATTGTACAGGCTTTTTCCCTGGGAAACAAAACTCACAAAGCCACTGTTCTGGCTGTCAGTTTTCAGGACCCACTTGACACTCTCAAACCAGACCAAGTTGGCACTGGTGCCACCTTGCGTCTGGGAGGCATCCTGCGAGAGGCGCAATTCCAGGAGGCACCCGGCAATTTAAGGCCTCAGGCCCCTGAACCATTTTACAGGCTTTTTCCCTGGGAAACAAAACTCACAAGCCACTGTTCTGGGTGTCAGTTTTCAGGACCCACTTGGCACTCTTAAACCAGACCAAGTTGGAACTGGTGCCACCTTGCGTCTGGGAGGCATCCTGCGAGAGGCCGAATTCTAGGAGGCACCCGGCAATTTAAGGCCGCAGGACCCTGAACCATTGTACAGGCTTTTTCCCTGGGAAACAAAACTCACAAGCCACTGTTCTGGATGTCAGTTTTCAGGACCCACTTGGCACTCTCAAACCAGACCTAGTTGGCACTGGTGTCATGTTGCGCCTGGGAGGCATCCTGCGAGAGGCGGATCTCCGGGAGGCACCCGGCAATTTAAGGCCTCAGGCCCCTGAACCATTTTACAGGCTTTTTCCCTGGGAAACAAAACTCACAAGCCACTGTTCTGGGTGTCAGTTTTCAGGACCCACTTGGCACTCTTAAACGAGACCAAGTTTGCACTGGTGCCACCTTGCGTCTGGGAGGCATCCTGCGAGAGGCCGAATTCTAGGAGGCACCCGGCAATTTAGGGCCGCAGGACCCTGAACCATTGTACAGGCTTTTTCCCTGGGAAACAAAACTCACAAGCCACTGTTCTGGGTGCCAGTTTCCCGGACCCACTTGGCACTCTTAAACCAGACCAAGTTGGCACCGGTGTTGCTTAGCGTCTGGGAAACATCTGGCGAGATGCGGAATTCCAGGATTCACCCGGCAATTTAAGGCCGCAGGACCCTGAACCATTGTACAGGCTTTTTCCCTGGGAAACAAAACTCACAAGCCACTGTTCTGGGTGTCAGTTTTCAGGACCCACTTGGCACTCTCAAACCAGACCAAGTTGGCACTGGTGTCATGTTGCGCCCGGGAGGCATCCTGTGAGAGGCGCAATACCAGGAGGCACCCGGCAATTTAAGGCCGCAGGCCCCTGAACCATTGTACAGGCTTTTTCCCTGGGAAACAAAACTCACAAGCCACTGTTCTGGGTGTCAGTTTCCCGGACCCACTTGGCACTCTTAAACCAGACCAAGTTGGCACTGGTGTCATGTTGCGCCTGGGAGGCATCCTGTGAGAGGCGCAATACCAGGAGGCACCCGGCAATTTAAGGCCGCAGGCCCCTGAACCATTGTACAGGCTTTTTCCCTGGGAAACAAAACTCACAAGCCACTGTTCTGGGTGTCAGTTTTCAGGACCCACTTGGCACTCTCAAACCAGACCAAGTTGGCACTGGTGTCATGTTGCGCCCGGGAGGCATCCTGTGAGAGGCGCAATACCAGGAGGCACCCGGCAATTTAAGGCCGCAGGCCCCTGAACCATTGTACTGGCTTTTTCCCTGGGAAACAAAACTCACAAGCCACTGTTCTGGGTGTCAGTTTCCCGGACCCACTTGGCACTCTTAAACCAGACCAAGTTGGCACTGGTGTCATGTTGCGCCTGGGAGGCATCCTGTGAGAGGCGGATCTCCAGGAGGCACCCGGCAATTTAAGGCCGCAGGACGCTGAACCATTTTACAGGCTTTTTCCCTGGGAAAGAAAACTCACAAGCCACTGTTCTGGGTGTCAGTTTGCAGGAGCCACCTGGCACTCTCAAAGCAGACCAAGTTGGCACTGGTGCCACCTTGCGTCTGGGAGGCATCCTGCGAGAGGCGCAATTTCAGTAGACACCCGGCAATTTAAGGCCGCAGGACCCTGAACCATTGTACAGGCTTTTTCCCTGGGAAAGAAAACTCACAAGCCACTGTTCTGGGTGTCAGTTTTCAGGACCAACTTGACACTCTCAAAGCAGACCAAGTTGGCAATGGTGCCACCTTGCGTCTGGGAGGCATCCTGCGAGAGGCGCAATTCCAGGAGGCACCCGGCAATTTAAGGCCGCAGGACCCTGTAGCATTGTACAGGCTTTTTCCCTGGCAAACAAAACAGACAAGCCACTGTTCTGGGTGTCAGTTTTCAGGACCCACTTGGCACTCTTAAACCAGACCAAGTTTGCACTGGTGCCACCTTGCGTCCGGGAGGCATCCTGCGAGAGGCGGATCTCCAGGAGGCAGCCGGCAATTTAAGTCCATAGGACCCTGAACCATTGTACAGGCTTTTTCCCTGGGAAACAAAACTCACAAGCCACTGTTCTGGCTGTCAGTTTTCAGGACCCACTTGACACTCTCAAACCAGACCAAGTTGGCACTGGTGCCACCTTGCGTCTGGGAGGCATCCTGCGAGAGGCGCAATTCCAGGAGGCACCCGGCAATTTAAGGCCTCAGGCCCCTGAACCATTTTACAGGCTTTTTCCCTGGGAAACAAAACTCACAAGCCACTGTTCTGGGTGTCAGTTTTCAGGACCCACTTGGCACTCTTAAACCAGACCAAGTTGGCACTGGTGCCACCTTGCGTCTGGGAGGCATCCTGCGAGAGGCCGAATTCTAGGAGGCACCCGGAAATTTAAGGCCGCAGGACCCTGAACCATTGTACAGGCTTTTTCCCTGGGAAACAAAACTCACAAGCCACTGTTCTGGGTGTCAGTTTTCAGGACCCACTTGGCACTCTCAAACCAGACCAAAATGGCACTGGTGTCATGTTGCGCCTGGGAGGCATCCTGCGAGAGGCGGATCTCCGGGAGGCACCCGGCAATTTAAGGCCTCAGGCCCCTGAACCATTTTACAGGCTTTTTCCCTGGAAAAGAAAACTCACAAGCCACTGTTCTGTGTGTCAGTTTTCAGGACCCACTTGGCACTCTTAAACCAGACCAAGTTGGCACTGGTGCCACCTTGCGTCTGAGAGGCATCCTGCGAGAGGCCGAATTCTAGGAGGCACCCGGCAATTTAAGGCCGCAGGACCCTGAACCATTTTACAGGCTTTTTCCCTGGGAAACAAAACTCACAAGCCACTGTTCTGGGTGTCAGTTTGCAGGACCCACCTTACACTCTCAAACCAGACCAAGTTGGCACTGGTGCCACCTTGCATCTGGGAGGCATCCTGCGAGAGGCGTAATTCCAGGAGGCACCTGGCAATTTATGGCCGCAGAACCCAAAACCATTCTACAGGCTTTTTCCCTGGGAAACAAAACTCACAAGCCACTGTTCTGGGTGTCAGTTTTCAGGACCCACTTGACACTCTTAAACCAAACCAAGTTGGCACTGGTGCCACCTTGCGTCTGGGAGGCATCCTGCGAGAGGCGGATGTCCATGTGGCTCCCGGCAATTTAAGGCCGCAGGCCCCTGAACCATTTTACAGGCTTTTTCCCTGGGAAACAAAACTCACAAGCCACTGTTCTGGGTGCCAGTTTTCAGGACCCACTTGGCACTCTTAAACCAGACCAAGTTGGCACAGGTGTTGCTTAGCGTCTCGGAAACATCTGGCGAGATGTGGAATTCCAGGATTCACCTGGCAATTTAAGGCCGCAGGACCCTGAACCATTGTACAGGCTTTTTCCCTGGGAAACAAAACTCACAAGCCACTGTTCTGGGTTTCAGTTTTCAGGACCCACTTGGCACTCTTAAACCAGACCAAGTTGGCACTGGTGTCATGTTGCGCCTGGGAGGCATCCTGTGAGAGGCGGATCTCCAGGAGGCACCCGGCAATTTAAGGCCTCAGGCCCCTGAACCACTGTACAGGCTTTTTCCCTGGGAAACAAAACTCACAAGCCACTGTTCTGGGTGTCAGTTTGCAGGACCCACTTGGCACGCTTAAACAAGACCAAGTTGGAACTGGTGCCACCTTGTGTCTGGGAGGCATCCTGCGAGTAGCCGAATTCCAGGAGGCACCTGGCAATTTAAGGCCGCAGGACCCTGAACCATTGTACAGGCTTTTTCCCTGGGAAAGAAAACTCACAAGCCACTGTTCTGGGTGTCAGTTTTCAGGACCAACTTGACACTCTCAAAGCAGACCAAGTTGGCAATGGTGCCACATTGCGTCTGGGAGGCATCCTGCGAGAGGCGCAATTCCAGGAGGCACCCGGCAATTTAAGTCCGCAGGACCCTGAACCATTGTACAGGCTTTTTCCCTGGGAAACAAAACTCACAAGCCACTGTTCTGGGTGTCAGTTTTCAGGACCCACTTGGCAATCTCAAACCAGACCAAGTTGGCACTGGTGTCTGGTTGCGCCTTGGCGGCATCCTGTGAGAGGCGGATCTCCAGGAGGCACCTTGCAATTTAAGGCCGCAGGACGCTGAACCATTTTACAGGCTTTTTCCCTGGGAAAGAAAACTCACAAGCCACTGTTCTGGGTGTCAGTTTGCAGGAGCCACCTGGCACTCTCAAACCAGACCAAGTTGGCACTGGTGCCACCTTGCGTCTGGGAGGCATCCTGCGAGAGGCGGAATTCCAGGAGGCACCCGGCAATTTAAGGCCGCAGGACCCTGAACCATTGTACAGGCTTTTTCCCTGGGAAACAAAACTCACAAGCCACTGTTCTGGGTGTCAGTTTTCAGGACCAACTTGACACTCTCAAAGCAGACCAAGTTGGCAATGGTGCCACCTTGCGTCTGGGAGGCATCCTGCGAGAGGCGCAATTCCAGGAGGCACCCGGCAATTTAAGGCCGCAGGACCCTGAACCATTGTACAGGCTTTTTCCCTGGCAAACAAAACTCACAAGCCACTGTTCTGGCTGTCAGTTTGCAGGACCCACTTGACACTCTCAAACCAGACCAAGTTGGCACTGGTGCCACCTTGCGTCTGGGAGGCATCCTGCGAGAGGCCGAATTCTAGGAGGCACCCGGAAATTTAAGGCCGCAGGACCCAGAACCATTGTACAGGCTTTTTCCCTGGGAAACAAAACTCACAAGCCACTGTTCTGGGTGTCAGTTTTCAGGACCCACTTGGCACTCTCAAACCAGACCAAGTTGGCACTGGTGTCATGTTGCGCCTGGGAGGCATCCTGCGAGAGGCGGATCTCCGGGAGGCAGCCGGCAATTTAAGGCCTCAGGCCCCTGAACCATTTTACAGGCTTTTTCCCTGGGAAAGAAAACTCACAAGCCTCTGTTCTGGGTGTCAGTTTTCAGGACCCACTTGGCACTCTTAAACCAGACCAAGTTGGCACTGGTGCCACCTTGCGTCTGGGAGGCATCCTGCGAGAGGCCGAATTCTAGGACGCACCCGGCAATTTAAGGCCGCAGGACCCTGAACCATGGTACAGGCTTTTTCCCTGGGAAACAAAACTCACAAGCCACTGTTCTGGGTGTCAGTTTTCAGGACCCACTTGGCACTCTCAAACCAGACCAAGTTGGCACTGGTGCCACCTTGCGTCTGGGAGGCATCCTGCAAGACGCCGAATTCCAGGAGGCACCCGGCAATTTAAGGCCGCAGGCCCCTGAACCATTGTACAGGCTTTTTCCCTGGGAAACAAAACTCACAAGCCACTGTTCTGGGTGTCAGTTTTCAGGACCCACTTGGCACTCTTAAACCAGACCAAGTTGGAACTGGTGCCACCTTGCGTCTGGGAGGCATCCTGCGAGAGGCCGAATTCTAGGAGGCACCCGGCAATTTAAGGCCGCAGGACCCTGAACCATTGTACAGGCTTTTTCCCTGGGAAACAAAACTCACAAGCCACTGTTCTGGATGTCAGTTTTCAGGACCCACTTGGCACTCTCAAACCAGACCTAGTTGGCACTGGTGTCATGTTGCGCCTGGGAGGCATCCTGCGAGAGGCGGATCTCCGGGAGGCACCCGGCAATTTAAGGCCTCAGGCCCCTGAACCATTTTACAGGCTTTTTCCCTGGGAAAGAAAACACACAAGCCTCTGTTCTGGGTGTCAGTTTTCAGGACCCACTTGACACTCTTAAACCAGACCAAGTTGGCACTGGTGCCACCTTGCGTCTGGGAGGCATCCTGTGAGAGGCGCAATTCCAGGAGGCACCCGGCAATTTAAGGCCGCAGGCCCCTGAACCATTGTACAGGCTTTTTCCCTGGGAAACAAAACTCAAAAGGCTCTGTTCTGGGTGTCAGTTTCCCGGACCCACTTGGCACTCTTAAACCAGACCAAGTTGGCACTGGTGTCATGTTGCGCCTGGGAGGCATCCTGTGAGAGGCGGATCTCCAGGAGGCACCCGGCAATTTAAGGCCGCAGGACGCTGAACCATTTTACAGGCTTTTTCCCTGGGAAAGAAAACTCACAAGCCACTGTTCTGGGTGTCAGTTTGCAGGAGCCACCTGGCACTCTCAAAGCAGACCAAGTTGGCACTGGTGCCACCTTGCGTCTGGGAGGCATCCTGTGAGAGGCGCAATTTCAGTAGACACCCGGCAATTTAAGGCCGCAGGACCCTGAACCATTGTACAGGCTTTTTCCCTTGGAAAGAAAACTCACAAGCCACTGTTCTGGGTGTCAGTTTTCAGGACCAACTTGACACTCTCAAAGCAGACCAAGTTGGCAATGGTGCCACCTTGCGTCTGGGAGGCATCCTGCGAGAGGCGCAATTCCAGGAGGCACCCGGCAATTTAAGGCCGCAGGACCCTGAACCATTGTACAGGCTTTTTCCCTGGGAAACAAAACTCACAAGCCACTGTTCTGGGTGTCAGTTTTCAGGACCCACTTGGCACTCTTAAACCAGACCAAGTTTGCACTGGTGCCACCTTGCGTCTGGGAGGCATCCTGCGAGAGGCGGATCTCCAGGAGTCAGCCGGCAATTTAAGTCCATAGGCCCCTGAACCATTGTACAGACTTTTTCCCTGGGAAACAAAACTCACAAGCCACTGTTCTGGCTGTCAGTTTTCAGGACCCACTTGACACTCTCAAACAAGACCAAGTTGGCACTGGTGCCACCTTGCGTCTGGGAGGCATCCTGCGAGAGGCGCAATTCCAGGAGGCACCCGGCAATTTAAGGCCTCAGGCCCCTGAACCATTTTACAGGCTTTTTCCCTGGGAAACAAAACTCACAAGCCACTGTTCTGGGTGTCAGTTTTCAGGACCCACTTGGCACTCTTAAACCAGACCAAGTTGGAACTGGTGCCACCTTGCGTCTGGGAGGCATCCTGCGAGAGGCCGAATTCTAGGAGGCACCCGGAAATTTAAGGCCGCAGGACCCTGAACCATTGTACAGGCTTTTTCCCTGGGAAACAAAACTCACAAGCCACTGTTCTGGGTGTCAGTTTTCAGGACCCACTTGGCACTCTCAAACCAGACCAAAATGGCACTGGTGTCATGTTGCGCCTGGGAGGCATCCTGCGAGAGGCGGATCTCCGGGAGGCACCCGGCAATTTAAGGCCTCAGGCCCCTGAACCATTTTACAGGCTTTTTCCCTGGAAAAGAAAACTCACAAGCCACTGTTCTGGGTGTCAGTTTTCAGGACCCACTTGGCACTCTTAAACCAGACCAAGTTGGCACTGGTGCCACCTTGCGTCTGAGAGGCATCCTGCGAGAGGCCGAATTTTAGGAGGCACCCGGCAATTTAAGGCCGCAGGACCCTGAACCATTTTACAGGCTTTTTCCCTGGGAAACAAAACTCACAAGCCACTGTTCTGGGTGTCAGTTTTCAGGACCCACCTTACACTCTCAAACCAGACCAAGTTGGCACTGGTGCCACCTTGCGTCTGGGAGGCATCCTGCGAGAGGCGCAATTCCAGGAGGCACCTGGCAATTTAAGGCCGCAGAACCCAAAACCATTCTACAGGCTTTTTCCCTGGGAAACAAAACTCACAAGCCACTGTTCTGGGTGTCAGTTTTCAGGACCCACTTGACACTCTTAAACCAGACCAAGTTGGCACTGGTGCCACCTTGCGTCTGGGAGGCATCCTGCGAGAGGCGGATGTCCATGTGGCTCCCGGCAATTTAAGGCCGCAGGCCCCTGAACCATTTTACAGGCTTTTTCCCTGGGAAACAAAACTCACAAGCCACTGTTCTGGGTGCCAGTTTTCAGGACCCACTTGGCACTCTCAAACCAGACCAAGTTGGCACAGGTGTTGCTTAGCGTCTCGGAAACATCTGGCGAGATGCGGAATTCCAGGATTCACCTGGCAATTTAAGGCCGCAGGACCCTGAACCATTGTACAGGCTTTTTCCCTGGGAAACAAAACTCACAAGCCACTGTTCTGGGTGTCAGTTTTCAGGACCCACTTGGCACTCTTAAACCAGACCAAGTTGGCACTGGTGTCATGTTGCGCCTGGGAGGCATCCTGTGAGAGGCGGATCTCCAGGAGGCACCCGGCAATTTAAGGCCTCAGGCCCCTGAACCACTGTACAGGCTTTTTCCCTGGGAAACAAAACTCACAAGCCACTGTTCTGGGTGTCAGTTTTCAGGACCCACTTGGCACGCTTAAACAAGACCAAGTTTGAACTGGTGCCACCTTGTGTCTGGGAGGCATCCTGCGAGTAGCCGAATTCCAGGAGGCACCTGGCAATTTAAGGCCGCAGGACCCTGAACCATTGTACAGGCTTTTTCCCTGGGAAACAAAACTCACAAGCCACTGTTCTGGGTGTCAGTTTTCAGGACCAACTTGACACTCTCAAAGCAGACCAAGTTGGCAATGGTGCCACCTTGCGTCTGGGAGGCATCCTGCGAGAGGCGCAATTCCAGGAGGCACCCGGCAATTTAAGTCCGCAGGACCCTGAACCATTGTACAGGCTTTTTCCCTGGGAAACAAAACTCACAAGCCACTGTTCTGGGTGTCAGTTTTCAGGACCCACTTGGCAATCTCAAACTAGACCAAGTTGGCACTGGTGTCTGGTTGCGCCTTGGCGGCATCCTGTGAGAGGCGGATCTCCAGGAGGCACCTTGCAATTTAAGGCCGCAGGACGCTGAACCATTGTACAGGCTTTTTCCCTGGGAAAGAAAACTCACAAGCCACTGTTCTGGGTGTCAGTTTGCAGGAGCCACCTGGCACTCTCAAACCAGACCAAGTTGGCACTGGTGCCACCTTGCGTCTGGGAGGCATCCTGCGAGAGGCGGAATTCCAGGAGGCACCCGGCAATTTAAGGCCGCAGGACCCTGAACCATTGTACAGGCTTTTTCCCTGGGAAACAAAACTCACAAGCCACTGTTCTGGGTGTCAGTTTTCAGGACCAACTTGACACTCTCAAAGCAGACCAAGTAGGCACTGGTGCCACCTTGCGTCTGGGAGGCATCCTGCGAGAGGCGCAATTCCAGGAGGCACCCGGCAATTTAAGTCCGCAGGACCCTGAACCATTGTACAGGCTTTTTCCCTGGGAAACAAAACTCACAAGCCACTGTTCTGGGTGTCAGTTTTCAGGACCCACTTGACACTCTCAAACCAGACCAAGTTGGCACTGGTGCCACCTTGCGTCTGGGAGGCATCCTGCGAGAGGCGCAATTCCAGGAGGCACCCGGCAATTTAAGGCCTCAGGCCCCTGAACCATTTTACAGGCTTTTTCCCTGGGAAACAAAACTCACAAGCCACTGTTCTGGGTGTCAGTTTTCAGGACCCACTTGGCACTCTTAAACCAGACCAAGTTGGCACTGGTGCCACCTTGCGTCTGGGAGGCATCCTGCGAGAGGCCGAATTCTAGGAGGCACCCGGAAATTTAAGGCCGCAGGACCCTGAACCATTGTACAGGCTTTTTCCCTGGGAAACAAAACTCACAAGCCACTGTTCTGGGTGTCAGTTTTCAGGACCCACTTGGCACTCTCAAACCAGACCAAGTTGGCACTGGTGTCATGTTGCGCCTGGGAGGCATCCTGCGAGAGGCGGATCTCCGGGAGGCAGCCGGCAATTTAAGGCCTCAGGCCCCTGAACCATTTTACAGGCTTTTTCCCTGGGAAAGAAAACACACAAGCCTCTGTTCTGGGTGTCAGTTTTCAGGACCCACTTGGCACTCTTAAACCAGACCAAGTTGGCACTGGTGCCACCTTGCGTCTGGGAGGCATCCTGCGAGAGGCCGAATTCTAGGACGCACCCGGCAATTTAAGGCCGCAGGACCCTGAACCATGGTACAGGCTTTTTCCCTGGGAAACAAAACTCACAAGCCACTGTTCTGGGTGTCAGTTTTCAGGACCCACTTGGCACTCTCAAACCAGACCAAGTTGGCACTGGTGCCACCTTGCGTCTGGGAGGCATCCTGCAAGACGCCGAATTCCAGGAGGCACCCGGCAATTTAAGGCCGCAGGCCCCTGAACCATTGTACAGGCTTTTTCCCTGGGAAACAAAACTCACAAGCCACTGTTCTGGGTGTCAGTTTTCAGGACCCACTTGGCACTCTTAAACCAGACCAAGTTGGAACTGGTGCCACCTTGCGTCTGGGAGGCATCCTGCGAGAGGCCGAATTCTAGGAGGCACCCGGAAATTTAAGGCCGCAGGACCCTGAACCATTGTACAGGCTTTTTCCCTGGGAAACAAAACTCACAAGCCACTGTTCTGGGTGTCAGTTTTCAGGACCCACTTGGCACTCTCAAACCAGACCAAAATGGCACTGGTGTCATGTTGCGCCTGGGAGGCATCCTGCGAGAGGCGGATCTCCGGGAGGCACCCGGCAATTTAAGGCCTCAGGCCCCTGAACCATTTTACAGGCTTTTTCCCTGGAAAAGAAAACTCACAAGCCACTGTTCTGGGTGTCAGTTTTCAGGACCCACTTGGCACTCTTAAACCAGACCAAGTTGGCACTGGTGCCACCTTGCGTCTGAGAGGCATCCTGGGAGAGGCCGAATTCTAGGAGGCACCCGGCAATTTAAGGCCGCAGGACCCTGAACCATTTTACAGGCTTTTTCCCTGGGAAACAAAACTCACAAGCCACTGTTCTGGGTGTCAGTTTGCAGGACCCACCTTACACTCTCAAACCAGACCAAGTTGGCACTGGTGCCACCTTGCATCTGGGAGGCATCATGCGAGAGGCGGAATTCCAGGAGGCACCTGGCAATTTAAGGCCGCAGAACCCAAAACCATTCTACAGGCTTTTTCCCTGGGAAACAAAACTCACAAGCCACTGTTCTGGGTGTCAGTTTTCAGGACCCACTTGACACTCTTAAACCAAACCAAGTTGGCACTGGTGCCACCTTGCGTCTGGGAGGCATCCTGCGAGAGGCGGATGTCCATGTGGCTCCCGGCAATTTAAGGCCGCAGGCCCCTGAACCATTTTACAGGCTTTTTCCCTGGGAAACAAAACTCACAAGCCACTGTTCTGGGTGCCAGTTTTCAGGACCCACTTGGCACTCTTAAACCAGACCAAGTTGGCACAGGTGTTGCTTAGCGTCTCGGAAACATCTGGCGAGATGCGGAATTCCAGGATTCACCTGGCAATTTAAGGCCGCAGGACCCTGAACCATTGTACAGGCTTTTTCCCTGGGAAAGAAAACTCACAAGCCACTGTTCTGGGTTTCAGTTTTCAGGACCCACTTGGCACTCTTAAACCAGACCAAGTTGGCACTGGTGTCATGTTGCGCCTGGGAGGCATCCTGTGAGAGGCGGATCTCCAGGAGGCACCCGGCAATTTAAGGCCTCAGGCCCCTGAACCACTGTACAGGCTTTTTCCCTGGGAAACAAAACTCACAAGCCACTGTTCTGGGTGTCAGTTTGCAGGACCCACTTGGCACGCTTAAACAAGACCAAGTTGGAACTGGTGCCACCTTGTGTCTGGGAGGCATCCTGCGAGTAGCCGAATTCCAGGAGGCACCCGGCAATTTAAGGCCGCAGGACCCTGAACCATTGTACAGGCTTTTTCCCTGGGAAACAAAACTCACAAGCCACTGTTCTGGGTGTCAGTTTTCAGGACCAACTTGACACTCTCAAAGCAGACCAAGTTGGCAATGGTGCCACCTTGCGTCTGAGAGGCATCCTGCGAGAGGCGCAATTCCAGGAGGCACCCGGCAATTTAAGTCCGCAGGACCCTGAACCATTGTACAGGCTTTTTCCCTGGCAAACAAAACTCACAAGCCACTGTTCTGGCTGTCAGTTTGCAGGACCCACTTGACACTCTCAAACCAGACCAAGTTGGCACTGGTGCCACCTTGCGTCTGGGAGGCATCCTGCGAGAGGCGCAATTCCAGGAGGCACCCGGCAATTTAAGGCCGCAGGACCCTGAACCATTGTACAGGCTTTTTCCCTGGGAAACAAAACTCACAAGCCACTGTTTTGGGTGTCAGTTTTCAGGACCCACTAGGCAATCTCAAACCAGACCAAGTTGGCACTGGTGTCTGGTTGCGCCTTGGCGGCATCCTGTGAGAGGCGGATCTCCAGGAGGCACCTTGCAATTTAAGGCCGCAGGACGCTGAACCATTTTACAGGCTTTTTCCCTGGGAAAGAAAACTCACAAGCCACTGTTCTGGGTGTCAGTTTGCAGGAGCCACCTGGCACTCTCAAACCAGACCAAGTTGGCACTGGTGCCACCTTGCGTCTGGGAGGCATCCTGCGAGAGGCGGAATTCCAGGAGGCACCCGGCAATTTAAGGCCGCAGGACCCTGAACCATTGTACAGGCTTTTTCCCTGGGAAACAAAACTCACAAGCCACTGTTCTGGGTGTCAGTTTTCAGGACCAACTTGACACTCTCAAAGCAGACCAAGTTGGCAATGGTGCCACCTTGCGTCTGGGAGGCATCCTGCGAGAGGCGCAATTCCAGGAGGCACCCGGCAATTTAAGTCCGCAGGACCCTGAACCATTGTACAGGCTTTTTCCCTGGCAAACAAAACTCACAAGCCACTGTTCTGGCTGTCAGTTTGCAGGACCCACTTGACACTCTCAAACCAGACCAAGTTGGCACTGGTGCCACCTTGCGTCTGGGAGGCATCCTGCGAGAGGCCGAATTCTAGGAGGCACCCGGAAATTTAAGGCCGCAGGACCCAGAACCATTGTACAGGCTTTTTCCCTGGGAAACAAAACTCACAAGCCACTGTTCTGGGTGTCAGTTTTCAGGACCCACTTGGCACTCTCAAACCAGACCAAGTTGGCACTGGTGTCATGTTGCGCCTGGGAGGCATCCTGCGAGAGGCGGATCTCCGGGAGGCAGCCGGCAATTTAAGGCCTCAGGCCCCTGAACCATTTTACAGGCTTTTTCCCTGGGAAAGAAAACTCACAAGCCTCTGTTCTGGGTGTCAGTTTTCAGGACCCACTTGGCACTCTTAAACCAGACCAAGTTGGCACTGGTGCCACCTTGCGTCTGGGAGGCATCTTGCGAGAGGCCGAATTCTAGGACGCACCCGGCAATTTAAGGCCGCAGGACCCTGAACCATGGTACAGGCTTTTTCCCTGGGAAACAAAACTCACAAGCCACTGTTCTGGGTGTCAGTTTTCAGGACCCACTTGGCACTCTCAAACCAGACCAAGTTGGCACTGGTGCCACCTTGCGTCTGGGAGGCATCCTGCGAGAGGCGCAATTCCAGGAGGCACCTGGCAATTTAAGGCCGCAGAACCCAAAACCATTCTACAGGCTTTTTCCCTGGGAAACAAAACTCACAAGCCACTGTTCTGGGTGTCAGTTTTCAGGACCCACTTGACACTCTTAAACCAGACCAAGTTGGCACTGGTGCCACCTTGCGTCTGGGAGGCATCCTGCGAGAGGCGGATGTCCATGTGGCTCCCGGCAATTTAAGGCCGCAGGCCCCTGAACCATTTTACAGGCTTTTTCCCTGGGAAACAAAACTCACAAGCCACTGTTCTGGGTGCCAGTTTTCAGGACCCACTTGGCACTCTCAAACCAGACCAAGTTGGCACAGGTGTTGCTTAGCGTCTCGGAAACATCTGGCGAGATGCGGAATTCCAGGATTCACCTGGCAATTTAAGGCCGCAGGACCCTGAACCATTGTACAGGCTTTTTCCCTGGGAAACAAAACTCACAAGCCACTGTTCTGGGTGTCAGTTTTCAGGACCCACTTGGCACTCTTAAACCAGACCAAGTTGGCACTGGTGTCATGTTGCGCCTGGGAGGCATCCTGTGAGAGGCGGATCTCCAGGAGGCACCCGGCAATTTAAGGCCTCAGGCCCCTGAACCACTGTACAGGCTTTTTCCCTGGGAAACAAAACTCACAAGCCACTGTTCTGGGTGTCAGTTTGCAGGACCCACTTGGCACGCTTAAACAAGACCAAGTTTGAACTGGTGCCACCTTGTGTCTGGGAGGCATCCTGCGAGTAGCCGAATTCCAGGAGGCACCTGGCAATTTAAGGCCGCAGGACCCTGAACCATTGTACAGGCTTTTTCCCTGGGAAACAAAACTCACAAGCCACTGTTCTGGGTGTCAGTTTTCAGGACCAACTTGACACTCTCAAAGCAGACCAAGTTGGCAATGGTGCCACCTTGCGTCTGGGAGGCATCCTGCGAGAGGCGCAATTCCAGGAGGCACCCGGCAATTTAAGTCCGCAGGACCCTGAACCATTGTACAGGCTTTTTCCCTGGGAAACAAAACTCACAAGCCACTGTTCTGGGTGTCAGTTTTCAGGACCCACTTGGCAATCTCAAACTAGACCAAGTTGGCACTGGTGTCTGGTTGCGCCTTGGCGGCATCCTGTGAGAGGCGGATCTCCAGGAGGCACCTTGCAATTTAAGGCCGCAGGACGCTGAACCATTGTACAGGCTTTTTCCCTGGGAAAGAAAACTCACAAGCCACTGTTCTGGGTGTCAGTTTGCAGGAGCCACCTGGCACTCTCAAACCAGACCAAGTTGGCACTGGTGCCACCTTGCGTCTGGGAGGCATCCTGCGAGAGGCGGAATTCCAGGAGGCACCCGGCAATTTAAGGCCGCAGGACCCTGAACCATTGTACAGGCTTTTTCCCTGGGAAACAAAACTCACAAGCCACTGTTCTGGGTGTCAGTTTTCAGGACCAACTTGACACTCTCAAAGCAGACCAAGTAGGCACTGGTGCCACCTTGCGTCTGGGAGGCATCCTGCGAGAGGCGCAATTCCAGGAGGCACCCGGCAATTTAAGTCCGCAGGACCCTGAACCATTGTACAGGCTTTTTCCCTGGGAAACAAAACTCACAAGCCACTGTTCTGGGTGTCAGTTTTCAGGACCCACTTGACACTCTCAAACCAGACCAAGTTGGCACTGGTGCCACCTTGCGTCTGGGAGGCATCCTGCGAGAGGCGCAATTCCAGGAGGCACCCGGCAATTTAAGGCCTCAGGCCCCTGAACCATTTTACAGGCTTTTTCCCTGGGAAACAAAACTCACAAGCCACTGTTCTGGGTGTCAGTTTTCAGGACCCACTTGGCACTCTTAAACCAGACCAAGTTGGCACTGGTGCCACCTTGCGTCTGGGAGGCATCCTGCGAGAGGCCGAATTCTAGGAGGCACCCGGAAATTTAAGGCCGCAGGACCCTGAACCATTGTACAGGCTTTTTCCCTGGGAAACAAAACTCACAAGCCACTGTTCTGGGTGTCAGTTTTCAGGACCCACTTGGCACTCTCAAACCAGACCAAGTTGGCACTGGTGTCATGTTGCGCCTGGGAGGCATCCTGCGAGAGGCGGATCTCCGGGAGGCAGCCGGCAATTTAAGGCCTCAGGCCCCTGAACCATTTTACAGGCTTTTTCCCTGGGAAAGAAAACACACAAGCCTCTGTTCTGGGTGTCAGTTTTCAGGACCCACTTGGCACTCTTAAACCAGACCAAGTTGGCACTGGTGCCACCTTGCGTCTGGGAGGCATCCTGCGAGAGGCCGAATTCCAGGAGGCACCCGGCAATTTAAGGCCGCAGGACCCTGAACCATGGTACAGGCTTTTTCCCTGGGAAACAAAACTCACAAGCCACTGTTCTGGGTGTCAGTTTTCAGGACCCACTTGGCACTCTCAAACCAGACCAAGTTGGCACTGGTGCCACCTTGCGTCTGGGAGGCATCCTGCAAGACGCCGAATTCCAGGAGGCACCCGGCAATTTAAGGCCGCAGGCCCCTGAACCATTGTACAGGCTTTTTCCCTGGGAAACAAAACTCACAAGCCACTGTTCTGGGTGTCAGTTTTCAGGACCCACTTGGCACTCTTAAACCAGACCAAGTTGGAACTGGTGCCACCTTGCGTCTGGGAGGCATCCTGCGAGAGGCCGAATTCTAGGAGGCACCCGGAAATTTAAGGCCGCAGGACCCTGAACCATTGTACAGGCTTTTTCCCTGGGAAACAAAACTCACAAGCCACTGTTCTGGGTGTCAGTTTTCAGGACCCACTTGGCACTCTCAAACCAGACCAAAATGGCACTGGTGTCATGTTGCGCCTGGGAGGCATCCTGCGAGAGGCGGATCTCCGGGAGGCACCCGGCAATTTAAGGCCTCAGGCCCCTGAACCATTTTACAGGCTTTTTCCCTGGAAAAGAAAACTCACAAGCCACTGTTCTGGGTGTCAGTTTTCAGGACCCACTTGGCACTCTTAAACCAGACCAAGTTGGCACTGGTGCCACCTTGCGTCTGAGAGGCATCCTGGGAGAGGCCGAATTCTAGGAGGCACCCGGCAATTTAAGGCCGCAGGACCCTGAACCATTTTACAGGCTTTTTCCCTGGGAAACAAAACTCACAAGCCACTGTTCTGGGTGTCAGTTTGCAGGACCCACCTTACACTCTCAAACCAGACCAAGTTGGCACTGGTGCCACCTTGCATCTGGGAGGCATCATGCGAGAGGCGGAATTCCAGGAGGCACCTGGCAATTTAAGGCCGCAGAACCCAAAACCATTCTACAGGCTTTTTCCCTGGGAAACAAAACTCACAAGCCACTGTTCTGGGTGTCAGTTTTCAGGACCCACTTGACACTCTTAAACCAAACCAAGTTGGCACTGGTGCCACCTTGCGTCTGGGAGGCATCCTGCGAGAGGCGGATGTCCATGTGGCTCCCGGCAATTTAAGGCCGCAGGCCCCTGAACCATTTTACAGGCTTTTTCCCTGGGAAACAAAACTCACAAGCCACTGTTCTGGGTGCCAGTTTTCAGGACCCACTTGGCACTCTTAAACCAGACCAAGTTGGCACAGGTGTTGCTTAGCGTCTCGGAAACATCTGGCGAGATGCGGAATTCCAGGATTCACCTGGCAATTTAAGGCCGCAGGACCCTGAACCATTGTACAGGCTTTTTCCCTGGGAAAGAAAACTCACAAGCCACTGTTCTGGGTTTCAGTTTTCAGGACCCACTTGGCACTCTTAAACCAGACCAAGTTGGCACTGGTGTCATGTTGCGCCTGGGAGGCATCCTGTGAGAGGCGGATCTCCAGGAGGCACCCGGCAATTTAAGGCCTCAGGCCCCTGAACCACTGTACAGGCTTTTTCCCTGGGAAACAAAACTCACAAGCCACTGTTCTGGGTGTCAGTTTGCAGGACCCACTTGGCACGCTTAAACAAGACCAAGTTGGAACTGGTGCCACCTTGTGTCTGGGAGGCATCCTGCGAGTAGCCGAATTCCAGGAGGCACCCGGCAATTTAAGGCCGCAGGACCCTGAACCATTGTACAGGCTTTTTCCCTGGGAAACAAAACTCACAAGCCACTGTTCTGGGTGTCAGTTTTCAGGACCAACTTGACACTCTCAAAGCAGACCAAGTTGGCAATGGTGCCACCTTGCGTCTGAGAGGCATCCTGCGAGAGGCGCAATTCCAGGAGGCACCCGGCAATTTAAGTCCGCAGGACCCTGAACCATTGTACAGGCTTTTTCCCTGGCAAACAAAACTCACAAGCCACTGTTCTGGCTGTCAGTTTGCAGGACCCACTTGACACTCTCAAACCAGACCAAGTTGGCACTGGTGCCACCTTGCGTCTGGGAGGCATCCTGCGAGAGGCGCAATTCCAGGAGGCACCCGGCAATTTAAGGCCGCAGGACCCTGAACCATTGTACAGGCTTTTTCCCTGGGAAACAAAACTCACAAGCCACTGTTTTGGGTGTCAGTTTTCAGGACCCACTTGGCAATCTCAAACCAGACCAAGTTGGCACTGGTGTCTGGTTGCGCCTTGGCGGCATCCTGTGAGAGGCGGATCTCCAGGAGGCACCTTGCAATTTAAGGCCGCAGGACGCTGAACCATTTTACAGGCTTTTTCCCTGGGAAAGAAAACTCACAAGCCACTGTTCTGGGTGTCAGTTTGCAGGAGCCACCTGGCACTCTCAAACCAGACCAAGTTGGCACTGGTGCCACCTTGCGTCTGGGAGGCATCCTGCGAGAGGCGGAATTCCAGGAGGCACCCGGCAATTTAAGGCCGCAGGACCCTGAACCATTGTACAGGCTTTTTCCCTGGGAAACAAAACTCACAAGCCACTGTTCTGGGTGTCAGTTTTCAGGACCAACTTGACACTCTCAAAGCAGACCAAGTTGGCAATGGTGCCACCTTGCGTCTGGGAGGCATCCTGCGAGAGGCGCAATTCCAGGAGGCACCCGGCAATTTAAGTCCGCAGGACCCTGAACCATTGTACAGGCTTTTTCCCTGGCAAACAAAACTCACAAGCCACTGTTCTGGCTGTCAGTTTGCAGGACCCACTTGACACTCTCAAACCAGACCAAGTTGGCACTGGTGCCACCTTGCGTCTGGGAGGCATCCTGCGAGAGGCCGAATTCTAGGAGGCACCCGGAAATTTAAGGCCGCAGGACCCAGAACCATTGTACAGGCTTTTTCCCTGGGAAACAAAACTCACAAGCCACTGTTCTGGGTGTCAGTTTTCAGGACCCACTTGGCACTCTCAAACCAGACCAAGTTGGCACTGGTGTCATGTTGCGCCTGGGAGGCATCCTGCGAGAGGCGGATCTCCGGGAGGCAGCCGGCAATTTAAGGCCTCAGGCCCCTGAACCATTTTACAGGCTTTTTCCCTGGGAAAGAAAACTCACAAGCCTCTGTTCTGGGTGTCAGTTTTCAGGACCCACTTGGCACTCTTAAACCAGACCAAGTTGGCACTGGTGCCACCTTGCGTCTGGGAGGCATCTTGCGAGAGGCCGAATTCTAGGACGCACCCGGCAATTTAAGGCCGCAGGACCCTGAACCATGGTACAGGCTTTTTCCCTGGGAAACAAAACTCACAAGCCACTGTTCTGGGTGTCAGTTTTCAGGACCCACTTGGCACTCTCAAACCAGACCAAGTTGGCACTGGTGCCACCTTGCGTCTGGGAGGCATCCTGCGAGAGGCCGAATTCTAGGAGGCACCCGGCAATTTAAGGCCGCAGGACCCTGAACCATTGTACAGGCTTTTTCCCTGGGAAACAAAACTCACAAGCCACTGTTCTGGATGTCAGTTTTCAGGACCCACTTGGCACTCTCAAACCAGACCTAGTTGGCACTGGTGTCATGTTGCGCCTGGGAGGCATCCTGCGAGAGGCGGATCTCCGGGAGGCACCCGGCAATTTAAGGCCTCAGGCCCCTGAACCATTTTACAGGCTTTTTCCCTGGGAAAGAAAACACACAAGCCTCTGTTCTGGGTGTCAGTTTTCAGGACCCACTTGGCACTCTTAAACGAGACCAAGTTTGCACTGGTGCCACCTTGCGTCTGGGAGGCATCCTGCGAGAGGCCGAATTCTAGGAGGCACCCGGCAATTTAGGGCCGCAGGACCCTGAACCATTGTACAGGCTTTTTCCCTGGGAAACAAAACTCACAAGCCACTGTTCTGGGTGCCAGTTTCCCGGACCCACTTGGCACTCTTAAACCAGACCAAGTTGGCACTGGTGTTGCTTAGCGTCTGGGAAACATCTGGCGAGATGCGGAATTCCAGGATTCACCCGGCAATTTAAGGCCGCAGGACCCTGAACCATTGTACAGGCTTTTTCCCTGGGAAACAAAACTCACAAGCCACTGTTCTGGGTGTCAGTTTTCAGGACCCACTTGGCACTCTCAAACCAGACCAAGTTGGCACTGGTGCCACCTTGCGTCTGGGAGGCATCCTGCGAGAGGCGCAATTCCAGGAGGCACCCGGCAATTTAAGGCCGCAGGACCCTGAACCATTGTACAGGCTTTTTCCCTGGCAAACAAAACTCACAAGCCACTGTTCTGGGTGTCAGTTTTCAGGACCCACTTGGCACTCTTAAACCAGACCAAGTTTGCACTGGTGCCACCTTGCGTCTGGGAGGCATCCTGCGAGAGGCGGATCTCCAGGAGGCAGCCGGCAATTTAAGTCCATAGGACCCTGAACCATTGTACAGGCTTTTTCCCTGGGAAACAAAACTCACAAGCCACTGTTCTGGCTGTCAGTTTTCAGGACCCACTTGACACTCTCAAACAAGACCAAGTTGGCACTGGTGCCACCTTGCATCTGGGAGGCATCCGGCGAGAGGCGCAATTCCAGGAGGCACCCGGCAATTTAAGGCCTCAGGCCCCTGAACCATTTTACAGGCTTTTTCCCTGGGAAACAAAACTCACAAGCCACTGTTCTGGGTGTCAGTTTTCAGGACCCACTTGGCACTCTTAAACCAGACCAAGTTGGAACTGGTGCCACCTTGCGTCTGGGAGGCATCCTGCGAGAGGCCGAATTCTAGGAGGCACCCGGAAATTTAAGGCCGCAGGACCCTGAACCATTGTACAGGCTTTTTCCCTGGGAAACAAAACTCACAAGCCACTGTTCTGGGTGTCAGTTTTCAGGACCCACTTGGCACTCTCAAACCAGACCAAAATGGCACTGGTGTCATGTTGCGCCTGGGAGGCATCCTGCGAGAGGCGGATCTCCGGGAGGCACCCAGCAATTTAAGGCCGCAGGACGCTGAACCATTTTACAGGCCTTTTCCCTGGAAAAGAAAACTCACAAGCCACTGTTCTGGGTGTCAGTTTTCAGGACCCACTTGGCACTCTTAAACCAGACCAAGTTGGCACTGGTGCCACCTTGCGTCTTAGAGGCATCCTGCGAGAGGCCGAATTCTAGGAGGCACCCGGCAATTTAAGGCCGCAGGACCCTGAACCATTTTACAGGCTTTTTCCCTGGGAAACAAAACTCACAAGCCACTGTTCTGGGTGTCAGTTTTCAGGACCCACCTTACACTCTCAAACCAGACCAAGTTGGCACTGGTGCCACCTTGCATCTGGGAGGCATCCTGCGAGAGGCGGAATTCCAGGAGGCACCTGGCAATTTAAGGCCGCAGAACCCAAAACCATTCTACAGGCTTTTTCCCTGGGAAACAAAACTCACAAGCCACTGTTCTGGGTGTCAGTTTTCAGGACCCACTTGACACTCTTAAACCAGACCAAGTTGGCACTGGTGCCACCTTGCGTCTGGGAGGCATCCTGCGAGAGGCGGATGTCCATGTGGCTCCCGGCAATTTAAGGCCGCAGGCCCCTGAACCATTTTACAGGCTTTTTCCCTGGGAAACAAAACTCACAAGCCACTGTTCTGGGTGCCAGTTTTCAGGACCCACTTGGCACTCTTAAACCAGACCAAGTTGGCACAGGTGTTGCTTAGCGTCTCGGAAACATCTGGCGAGATGCGGAATTCCAGGATTCACCTGGCAACTTAAGGCCGCAGGATTCTGAACCATTGTACAGGCTTTTTCCCTGGGAAACAAAACTCACAAGCCACTGTTCTGGGTGTCAGTTTTCAGGACCCACTTGGCACTCTTAAACCAGACCAAGTTGGCACTGGTGTCATGTTGCGCCTGGGAGGCATCCTGTGAGAGGCGGATCTCTAGGAGGCACCCGGCAATTTAAGGCCTCAGGCCCCTGAACCACTGTACAGGCTTTTTCCCTGGGAAACAAAACTCACAAGCCACTGTTCTGGGTGTCAGTTTGCAGGACCCACTTGGCACGCTTAAACAAGACCAAGTTTGAACTGGTGCCACCTTGTGTCTGGGAGGCATCCTGCGAGTAGCCGAATTCCAGGAGGCACCTGGCAATTTAAGGCCGCAGGACCCTGAACCATTGTACAGGCTTTTTCCCTGGGAAACAAAACTCACAAGCCACTGTTCTGGGTGTCAGTTTTCAGGACCAACTTGACACTCTCAAAGCAGACCAAGTTGGCAATGGTGCCACCTTGCGTCTGGGAGGCATCCTGCGAGAGGCGCAATTCCAGGAGGCACCCGGCAATTTAAGTCCGCAGGACCCTGAACCATTGTACAGGCTTTTTCCCTGGGAAACAAAACTCACAAGCCACTGTTCTGGGTGTCAGTTTTCAGGACCCACCTTACACTCTCAAACCAGACCAAGTTGGCACTGGTGCCACCTTGCATCTGGGAGGCATCCTGCGAGAGGCGGAATTCCAGGAGGCACCTGGCAATTTAAGGCCGCAGAACCCAAAACCATTCTACAGGCTTTTTCCCTGGGAAACAAAACTCACAAGCCACTGTTCTGGGTGTCAGTTTTCAGGACCCACTTGACACTCTTAAACCAGACCAAGTTGGCACTGGTGCCACCTTGCGTCTGGGAGGCATCCTGCGAGAGGCGGATGTCCATGTGGCTCCCGGCAATTTAAGGCCGCAGGCCCCTGAACCATTTTACAGGCTTTTTCCCTGGGAAACAAAACTCACAAGCCACTGTTTTGGGTGTCAGTTTGCAGGACCCACTTGGCACGCTTAAACAAGACCAAGTTGGAACTGGTGCCACCTTGTGTCTGGGAGGCATCCTGCGAGTAGCCGAATTCCAGGAGGCACCCGGCAATTTAAGGCCGCAGGACCCTGAACCATTGTACAGGCTTTTTCCCTGGGAAACAAAACTCACAAGCCACTGTTCTGGGTGTCAGTTTTCAGGACCAACTTGACACTCTCAAAGCAGACCAAGTTGGCAATGGTGCCACCTTGCGTCTGAGAGGCATCCTGCGAGAGGCGCAATTCCAGGAGGCACCCGGCAATTTAAGTCCGCAGGACCCTGAACCATTGTACAGGCTTTTTCCCTGGCAAACAAAACTCACAAGCCACTGTTCTGGCTGTCAGTTTGCAGGACCCACTTGACACTCTCAAACCAGACCAAGTTGGCACTGGTGCCACCTTGCGTCTGGGAGGCATCCTGCGAGAGGCGCAATTCCAGGAGGCACCCGGCAATTTAAGGCCGCAGGACCCTGAACCATTGTACAGGCTTTTTCCCTGGGAAACAAAACTCACAAGCCACTGTTTTGGGTGTCAGTTTTCAGGACCCACTTGGCAATCTCAAACCAGACCAAGTTGGCACTGGTGTCTGGTTGCGCCTTGGCGGCATCCTGTGAGAGGCGGATCTCCAGGAGGCACCTTGCAATTTAAGGCCGCAGGACGCTGAACCATTTTACAGGCTTTTTCCCTGGGAAAGAAAACTCACAAGCCACTGTTCTGGGTGTCAGTTTGCAGGAGCCACCTGGCACTCTCAAACCAGACCAAGTTGGCACTGGTGCCACCTTGCGTCTGGGAGGCATCCTGCGAGAGGCGGAATTCCAGGAGGCACCCGGCAATTTAAGGCCGCAGGACCCTGAACCATTGTACAGGCTTTTTCCCTGGGAAACAAAACTCACAAGCCACTGTTCTGGGTGTCAGTTTTCAGGACCAACTTGACACTCTCAAAGCAGACCAAGTTGGCAATGGTGCCACCTTGCGTCTGGGAGGCATCCTGCGAGAGGCGCAATTCCAGGAGGCACCCGGCAATTTAAGTCCGCAGGACCCTGAACCATTGTACAGGCTTTTTCCCTGGCAAACAAAACTCACAAGCCACTGTTCTGGCTGTCAGTTTGCAGGACCCACTTGACACTCTCAAACCAGACCAAGTTGGCACTGGTGCCACCTTGCGTCTGGGAGGCATCCTGCGAGAGGCCGAATTCTAGGAGGCACCCGGAAATTTAAGGCCGCAGGACCCAGAACCATTGTACAGGCTTTTTCCCTGGGAAACAAAACTCACAAGCCACTGTTCTGGGTGTCAGTTTTCAGGACCCACTTGGCACTCTCAAACCAGACCAAGTTGGCACTGGTGTCATGTTGCGCCTGGGAGGCATCCTGCGAGAGGCGGATCTCCGGGAGGCAGCCGGCAATTTAAGGCCTCAGGCCCCTGAACCATTTTACAGGCTTTTTCCCTGGGAAAGAAAACTCACAAGCCTCTGTTCTGGGTGTCAGTTTTCAGGACCCACTTGGCACTCTTAAACCAGACCAAGTTGGCACTGGTGCCACCTTGCGTCTGGGAGGCATCTTGCGAGAGGCCGAATTCTAGGACGCACCCGGCAATTTAAGGCCGCAGGACCCTGAACCATGGTACAGGCTTTTTCCCTGGGAAACAAAACTCACAAGCCACTGTTCTGGGTGTCAGTTTTCAGGACCCACTTGGCACTCTCAAACCAGACCAAGTTGGCACTGGTGCCACCTTGCGTCTGGGAGGCATCCTGCGAGAGGCCGAATTCTAGGAGGCACCCGGCAATTTAAGGCCGCAGGACCCTGAACCATTGTACAGGCTTTTTCCCTGGGAAACAAAACTCACAAGCCACTGTTCTGGATGTCAGTTTTCAGGACCCACTTGGCACTCTCAAACCAGACCTAGTTGGCACTGGTGTCATGTTGCGCCTGGGAGGCATCCTGCGAGAGGCGGATCTCCGGGAGGCACCCGGCAATTTAAGGCCTCAGGCCCCTGAACCATTTTACAGGCTTTTTCCCTGGGAAAGAAAACACACAAGCCTCTGTTCTGGGTGTCAGTTTTCAGGACCCACTTGGCACTCTTAAACGAGACCAAGTTTGCACTGGTGCCACCTTGCGTCTGGGAGGCATCCTGCGAGAGGCCGAATTCTAGGAGGCACCTGGCAATTTAGGGCCGCAGGACCCTGAACCATTGTACAGGCTTTTTCCCTGGGAAACAAAACTCACAAGCCACTGTTCTGGGTGCCAGTTTCCCGGACCCACTTGGCACTCTTAAACCAGACCAAGTTGGCACTGGTGTTGCTTAGCGTCTGGGAAACATCTGGCGAGATGCGGAATTCCAGGATTCACCCGGCAATTTAAGGCCGCAGGACCCTGAACCATTGTACAGGCTTTTTCCCTGGGAAACAAAACTCACAAGCCACTGTTCTGGGTGTCAGTTTTCAGGACCCACTTGGCACTCTCAAACCAGACCAAGTTGGCACTGGTGCCACCTTGCGTCTGGGAGGCATCCTGCGAGAGGCGCAATTCCAGGAGGCACCCGGCAATTTAAGGCCGCAGGACCCTGAACCATTGTACAGGCTTTTTCCCTGGCAAACAAAACTCACAAGCCACTGTTCTGGGTGTCAGTTTTCAGGACCCACTTGGCACTCTTAAACCAGACCAAGTTTGCACTGGTGCCACCTTGCGTCTGGGAGGCATCCTGCGAGAGGCGGATCTCCAGGAGGCAGCCGGCAATTTAAGTCCATAGGACCCTGAACCATTGTACAGGCTTTTTCCCTGGGAAACAAAACTCACAAGCCACTGTTCTGGCTGTCAGTTTTCAGGACCCACTTGACACTCTCAAACAAGACCAAGTTGGCACTGGTGCCACCTTGCATCTGGGAGGCATCCGGCGAGAGGCGCAATTCCAGGAGGCACCCGGCAATTTAAGGCCTCAGGCCCCTGAACCATTTTACAGGCTTTTTCCCTGGGAAACAAAACTCACAAGCCACTGTTCTGGGTGTCAGTTTTCAGGACCCACTTGGCACTCTTAAACCAGACCAAGTTGGAACTGGTGCCACCTTGCGTCTGGGAGGCATCCTGCGAGAGGCCGAATTCTAGGAGGCACCCGGAAATTTAAGGCCGCAGGACCCTGAACCATTGTACAGGCTTTTTCCCTGGGAAACAAAACTCACAAGCCACTGTTCTGGGTGTCAGTTTTCAGGACCCACTTGGCACTCTCAAACCAGACCAAAATGGCACTGGTGTCATGTTGCGCCTGGGAGGCATCCTGCGAGAGGCGGATCTCCGGGAGGCACCCAGCAATTTAAGGCCGCAGGACGCTGAACCATTTTACAGGCCTTTTCCCTGGAAAAGAAAACTCACAAGCCACTGTTCTGGGTGTCAGTTTTCAGGACCCACCTTACACTCTCAAACCAGACCAAGTTGGCACTGGTGCCACCTTGCATCTGGGAGGCATCCTGCGAGAGGCGGAATTCCAGGAGGCACCTGGCAATTTAAGGCCGCAGAACCCAAAACCATTCTACAGGCTTTTTCCCTGGGAAACAAAACTCACAAGCCACTGTTCTGGGTGTCAGTTTTCAGGACCCACTTGACACTCTTAAACCAGACCAAGTTGGCACTGGTGCCACCTTGCGTCTGGGAGGCATCCTGCGAGAGGCGGATGTCCATGTGGCTCCCGGCAATTTAAGGCCGCAGGCCCCTGAACCATTTTACAGGCTTTTTCCCTGGGAAACAAAACTCACAAGCCACTGTTCTGGGTGCCAGTTTTCAGGACCCACTTGGCACTCTTAAACCAGACCAAGTTGGCACAGGTGTTGCTTAGCGTCTCGGAAACATCTGGCGAGATGCGGAATTCCAGGATTCACCTGGCAACTTAAGGCCGCAGGATTCTGAACCATTGTACAGGCTTTTTCCCTGGGAAACAAAACTCACAAGCCACTGTTCTGGGTGTCAGTTTTCAGGACCCACTTGGCACTCTTAAACCAGACCAAGTTGGCACTGGTGTCATGTTGCGCCTGGGAGGCATCCTGTGAGAGGCGGATCTCTAGGAGGCACCCGGCAATTTAAGGCCTCAGGCCCCTGAACCACTGTACAGGCTTTTTCCCTGGGAAACAAAACTCACAAGCCACTGTTCTGGGTGTCAGTTTGCAGGACCCACTTGGCACGCTTAAACAAGACCAAGTTTGAACTGGTGCCACCTTGTGTCTGGGAGGCATCCTGCGAGTAGCCGAATTCCAGGAGGCACCTGGCAATTTAAGGCCGCAGGACCCTGAACCATTGTACAGGCTTTTTCCCTGGGAAACAAAACTCACAAGCCACTGTTCTGGGTGTCAGTTTTCAGGACCAACTTGACACTCTCAAAGCAGACCAAGTTGGCAATGGTGCCACCTTGCGTCTGGGAGGCATCCTGCGAGAGGCGCAATTCCAGGAGGCACCCGGCAATTTAAGTCCGCAGGACCCTGAACCATTGTACAGGCTTTTTCCCTGGGAAACAAAACTCACAAGCCACTGTTCTGGGTGTCAGTTTTCAGGACCCACCTTACACTCTCAAACCAGACCAAGTTGGCACTGGTGCCACCTTGCATCTGGGAGGCATCCTGCGAGAGGCGGAATTCCAGGAGGCACCTGGCAATTTAAGGCCGCAGAACCCAAAACCATTCTACAGGCTTTTTCCCTGGGAAACAAAACTCACAAGCCACTGTTCTGGGTGTCAGTTTTCAGGACCCACTTGACACTCTTAAACCAGACCAAGTTGGCACTGGTGCCACCTTGCGTCTGGGAGGCATCCTGCGAGAGGCGGATGTCCATGTGGCTCCCGGCAATTTAAGGCCGCAGGCCCCTGAACCATTTTACAGGCTTTTTCCCTGGGAAACAAAACTCACAAGCCACTGTTCTGGGTGCCAGTTTTCAGGACCCACTTGGCACTCTTAAACCAGACCAAGTTGGCACAGGTGTTGCTTAGCGTCTCGGAAACATCTGGCGAGATGCGGAATTCCAGGATTCACCTGGCAATTTAAGGCCGCAGGATTCTGAACCATTGTACAGGCTTTTTCCCTGGGAAACAAAACTCACAAGCCACTGTTCTGGGTGTCAGTTTTCAGGACCCACTTGGCACTCTTAAACCAGACCAAGTTGGCACTGGTGTCATGTTGCGCCTGGGAGGCATCCTGTGAGAGGCGGATCTCCAGGAGGCACCCGGCAATTTAAGGCCTCAGGCCCCTGAACCACTGTACAGGCTTTTTCCCTGGGAAACAAAACTCACAAGCCACTGTTCTGGGTGTCAGTTTGCAGGACCCACTTGGCACGCTTAAACAAGACCAAGTTTGAACTGGTGCCACCTTGTGTCTGGGAGGCATCCTGCGAGTAGCCGAATTCCAGGAGGCACCTGGCAATTTAAGGCCGCAGGACCCTGAACCATTGTACAGGCTTTTTCCCTGGGAAACAAAACTCACAAGCCACTGTTCTGGGTGTCAGTTTTCAGGACCAACTTGACACTCTCAAAGCAGACCAAGTTGGCACTGGTGCCACCTTGCGTCTGGGAGGCATCCTGCGAGAGGCGCAATTCCAGGAGGCACCCGGCAATTTAAGTCCGCAGGACCCTGAACCATTGTACAGGCTTTTTCCCTGGGAAACAAAACTCACAAGCCACTGTTCTGGGTGTCAGTTTTCAGGACCCACTTGGCAATCTCAAACCAGACCAAGTTGGCACTGGTGTCTGGTTGCGCCTTGGCGGCATCCTGTGAGAGGCGGATCTCCAGGAGGCACCTTGCAATTTAAGGCCGCAGGACGCTGAACCATTTTACAGGCTTTTTCCCTGGGAAAGAAAACTCACAAGCCACTGTTCTGGGTGTCAGTTTGCAGGAGCCACCTGGCACTCTCAAACCAGACCAAGTTGGCACTGGTGCCACCTTGCGTCTGGGAGGCATCCTGCGAGAGGCGGAATTCCAGGAGGCACCCGGCAATTTAAGGCCGCAGGACCCTGAACCATTGTACAGGCTTTTTCCCTGGGAAACAAAACTCACAAGCCACTGTTCTGGGTGTCAGTATTCAGGAGCAACTTGACACTCTCAAAGCAGACCAAGTAGGCACTGGTGCCACCTTGCGTCTGGGAGGCATCCTGCGAGTAGCCGAATTCCAGGAGGCACCCGGCAATTTAAGGCCGCAGGACCCTGAACCATTTTACAGGCTTTTTCCCTGGGAAACAAAACTCACAAGCCACTGTTCTGGGTGTCAGTTTGCAGGACCCACCTTACACTCTCAAACCAGACCAAGTTGGCACTGGTGCCACCTTGCATCTGGGAGGCATCATGCGAGAGGCGGAATTCCAGGAGGCACCTGGCAATTTAAGGCCGCAGAACCCAAAACCATTCTACAGGCTTTTTCCCTGGGAAACAAAACTCACAAGCCACTGTTCTGGGTGTCAGTTTTCAGGACCCACTTGACACTCTTAAACCAAACCAAGTTGGCACTGGTGCCACCTTGCGTCTGGGAGGCATCCTGCGAGAGGCGGATGTCCATGTGGCTCCCGGCAATTTAAGGCCGCAGGCCCCTGAACCATTTTACAGGCTTTTTCCCTGGGAAACAAAACTCACAAGCCACTGTTCTGGGTGCCAGTTTTCAGGACCCACTTGGCACTCTTAAACCAGACCAAGTTGGCACAGGTGTTGCTTAGCGTCTCGGAAACATCTGGCGAGATGCGGAATTCCAGGATTCACCTGGCAATTTAAGGCCGCAGGACCCTGAACCATTGTACAGGCTTTTTCCCTGGAAAAGAAAACTCACAAGCCACTGTTCTGGGTTTCAGTTTTCAGGACCCACTTGGCACTCTTAAACCAGACCAAGTTGGCACTGGTGTCATGTTGCGCCTGGGAGGCATCCTGTGAGAGGCGGATCTCCAGGAGGCACCCGGCAATTTAAGGCCTCAGGCCCCTGAACCACTGTACAGGCTTTTTCCCTGGGAAACAAAACTCACAAGCCACTGTTCTGGGTGTCAGTTTGCAGGACCCACTTGGCACGCTTAAACAAGACCAAGTTGGAACTGGTGCCACCTTGTGTCTGGGAGGCATCCTGCGAGTAGCCGAATTCCAGGAGGCACCCGGCAATTTAAGGCCGCAGGACCCTGAACCATTGTACAGGCTTTTTCCCTGGGAAACAAAACTCACAAGCCACTGTTCTGGGTGTCAGTTTTCAGGACCAACTTGACACTCTCAAAGCAGACCAAGTTGGCAATGGTGCCACCTTGCGTCTGAGAGGCATCCTGCGAGAGGCGCAATTCCAGGAGGCACCCGGCAATTTAAGTCCGCAGGACCCTGAACCATTGTACAGGCTTTTTCCCTGGCAAACAAAACTCACAAGCCACTGTTCTGGCTGTCAGTTTGCAGGACCCACTTGACACTCTCAAACCAGACCAAGTTGGCACTGGTGCCACCTTGCGTCTGGGAGGCATCCTGCGAGAGGCGCAATTCCAGGAGGCACCCGGCAATTTAAGTCCGCAGGACCCTGAACCATTGTACAGGCTTTTTCCCTGGGAAACAAAACTCACAAGCCACTGTTTTGGGTGTCAGTTTTCAGGACCCACTTGGCAATCTCAAACCAGACCAAGTTGGCACTGGTGTCTGGTTGCGCCTTGGCGGCATCCTGTGAGAGGCGGATCTCCAGGAGGCACCTTGCAATTTAAGGCCGCAGGACGCTGAACCATTTTACAGGCTTTTTCCCTGGGAAAGAAAACTCACAAGCCACTGTTCTGGGTGTCAGTTTGCAGGAGCCACCTGGCACTCTCAAACCAGACCAAGTTGGCACTGGTGCCACCTTGCGTCTGGGAGGCATCCTGCGAGAGGCGGAATTCCAGGAGGCACCCGGCAATTTAAGGCCGCAGGACCCTGAACCATTGTACAGGCTTTTTCCCTGGGAAACAAAACTCACAAGCCACTGTTCTGGGTGTCAGTTTTCAGGACCAACTTGACACTCTCAAAGCAGACCAAGTTGGCAATGGTGCCACCTTGCGTCTGGGAGGCATCCTGCGAGAGGCGCAATTCCAGGAGGCACCCGGCAATTTAAGTCCGCAGGACCCTGAACCATTGTACAGGCTTTTTCCCTGGCAAACAAAACTCACAAGCCACTGTTCTGGCTGTCAGTTTGCAGGACCCACTTGACACTCTCAAACCAGACCAAGTTGGCACTGGTGCCACCTTGCGTCTGGGAGGCATCCTGCGAGAGGCGCAATTCCAGGAGGCACCCGGCAATTTAAGGCCTCAGGCCCCTGAACCATTTTACAGGCTTTTTCCCTGGGAAACAAAACTCACAAGCCACTGTTCTGGGTGTCAGTTTTCAGGACCCACTTGGCACTCTTAAACCAGACCAAGTTGGCACTGGTGCCACCTTGCGTCTGGGAGGCATCCTGCGAGAGGCCGAATTCTAGGAGGCACCCGGAAATTTAAGGCCGCAGGACCCAGAACCATTGTACAGGCTTTTTCCCTGGGAAACAAAACTCACAAGCCACTGTTCTGGGTGTCAGTTTTCAGGACCCACTTGGCACTCTCAAACCAGACCAAGTTGGCACTGGTGTCATGTTGCGCCTGGGAGGCATCCTGCGAGAGGCGGATCTCCGGGAGGCAGCCGGCAATTTAAGGCCTCAGGCCCCTGAACCATTTTACAGGCTTTTTCCCTGGGAAAGAAAACTCACAAGCCTCTGTTCTGGGTGTCAGTTTTCAGGACCCACTTGGCACTCTTAAACCAGACCAAGTTGGCACTGGTGCCACCTTGCGTCTGGGAGGCATCTTGCGAGAGGCCGAATTCTAGGACGCACCCGGCAATTTAAGGCCGCAGGACCCTGAACCATGGTACAGGCTTTTTCCCTGGGAAACAAAACTCACAAGCCACTGTTCTGGGTGTCAGTTTTCAGGACCCACTTGGCACTCTCAAACCAGACCAAGTTGGCACTGGTGCCACCTTGCGTCTGGGAGGCATCCTGCAAGACGCCGAATTCCAGGCGGCACCCGGCAATTTAAGGCCGCAGGACCCTGAACCATTGTACAGGCTTTTTCCCTGGGAAACAAAACTCACAAGTCACTGTTCTGGGTGTCAGTTTTCAGGACCCACTTGGCACTCTTAAACCAGACCAAGTTGGAACTGGTGCCACCTTGCGTCTGGGAGGCATCCTGCGAGAGGCCGAATTCTAGGAGGCACCCGGCAATTTAAGGCCGCAGGACCCTGAACCATTGTACAGGCTTTTTCCCTGGGAAACAAAACTCACAAGCCACTGTTCTGGATGTCAGTTTTCAGGACCCACTTGGCACTCTCAAACCAGACCTAGTTGGCACTGGTGTCATGTTGCGCCTGGGAGGCATCCTGCGAGAGGCGGATCTCCGGGAGGCACCCGGCAATTTAAGGCCTCAGGCCCCTGAACCATTTTACAGGCTTTTTCCCTGGGAAAGAAAACACACAAGCCTCTGTTCTGGGTGTCAGTTTTCAGGACCCACTTGGCACTCTTAAACGAGACCAAGTTTGCACTGGTGCCACCTTGCGTCTGGGAGGCATCCTGCGAGAGGCCGAATTCTAGGAGGCACCCGGCAATTTAGGGCCGCAGGACCCTGAACCATTGTACAGGCTTTTTCCCTGGGAAACAAAACTCACAAGCCACTGTTCTGGGTGCCAGTTTCCCGGACCCACTTGGCACTCTTAAACCAGACCAAGTTGGCACTGGTGTTGCTTAGCGTCTGGGAAACATCTGGCGAGATGCGGAATTCCAGGATTCACCCGGCAATTTAAGGCCGCAGGACCCTGAACCATTGTACAGGCTTTTTCCCTGGGAAACAAAACTCACAAGCCACTGTTCTGGGTGTCAGTTTTCAGGACCCACTTGGCACTCTCAAACCAGACCAAGTTGGCACTGGTGCCACCTTGCGTCTGGGAGGCATCCTGCGAGAGGCGCAATTCCAGGAGGCACCCGGCAATTTAAGGCCGCAGGACCCTGAACCATTGTACAGGCTTTTTCCCTGGCAAACAAAACTCACAAGCCACTGTTCTGGGTGTCAGTTTTCAGGACCCACTTGGCACTCTTAAACCAGACCAAGTTTGCACTGGTGCCACCTTGCGTCTGGGAGGCATCCTGCGAGAGGCGGATCTCCAGGAGGCAGCCGGCAATTTAAGTCCATAGGACCCTGAACCATTGTACAGGCTTTTTCCCTGGGAAACAAAACTCACAAGCCACTGTTCTGGGTGTCAGTTTTCAGGACCCACTTGACACTCTCAAACAAGACCAAGTTGGCACTGGTGCCACCTTGCATCTGGGAGGCATCCGGCGAGAGGCGCAATTCCAGGAGGCACCCGGCAATTTAAGGCCTCAGGCCCCTGAACCATTTTACAGGCTTTTTCCCTGGGAAACAAAACTCACAAGCCACTGTTCTGGGTGTCAGTTTTCAGGACCCACTTGGCACTCTTAAACCAGACCAAGTTGGAACTGGTGCCACCTTGCGTCTGGGAGGCATCCTGCGAGAGGCCGAATTCTAGGAGGCACCCGGAAATTTAAGGCCGCAGGACCCTGAACCATTGTACAGGCTTTTTCCCTGGGAAACAAAACTCACAAGCCACTGTTCTGGGTGTCAGTTTTCAGGACCCACTTGGCACTCTCAAACCAGACCAAAATGGCACTGGTGTCATGTTGCGCCTGGGAGGCATCCTGCGAGAGGCGGATCTCCGGGAGGCACCCAGCAATTTAAGGCCGCAGGACGCTGAACCATTTTACAGGCCTTTTCCCTGGAAAAGAAAACTCACAAGCCACTGTTCTGGGTGTCAGTTTTCAGGACCCACTTGGCACTCTTAAACCAGACCAAGTTGGCACTGGTGCCACCTTGCGTCTTAGAGGCATCCTGCGAGAGGCCGAATTCTAGGAGGCACCCGGCAATTTAAGGCCGCAGGACCCTGAACCATTTTACAGGCTTTTTCCCTGGGAAACAAAACTCACAAGCCACTGTTCTGGGTGTCAGTTTTCAGGACCCACCTTACACTCTCAAACCAGACCAAGTTGGCACTGGTGCCACCTTGCATCTGGGAGGCATCCTGCGAGAGGCGGAATTCCAGGAGGCACCTGGCAATTTAAGGCCGCAGAACCCAAAACCATTCTACAGGCTTTTTCCCTGGGAAACAAAACTCACAAGCCACTGTTCTGGGTGTCAGTTTTCAGGACCCACTTGACACTCTTAAACCAGACCAAGTTGGCACTGGTGCCACCTTGCGTCTGGGAGGCATCCTGCGAGAGGCGGATGTCCATGTGGCTCCCGGCAATTTAAGGCCGCAGGCCCCTGAACCATTTTACAGGCTTTTTCCCTGGGAAACAAAACTCACAAGCCACTGTTCTGGGTGCCAGTTTTCAGGACCCACTTGGCACTCTTAAACCAGACCAAGTTGGCACAGGTGTTGCTTAGCGTCTCGGAAACATCTGGCGAGATGCGGAATTCCAGGATTCACCTGGCAACTTAAGGCCGCAGGATTCTGAACCATTGTACAGGCTTTTTCCCTGGGAAACAAAACTCACAAGCCACTGTTCTGGGTGTCAGTTTTCAGGACCCACTTGGCACTCTTAAACCAGACCAAGTTGGCACTGGTGTCATGTTGCGCCTGGGAGGCATCCTGTGAGAGGCGGATCTCTAGGAGGCACCCGGCAATTTAAGGCCTCAGGCCCCTGAACCACTGTACAGGCTTTTTCCCTGGGAAACAAAACTCACAAGCCACTGTTCTGGGTGTCAGTTTGCAGGACCCACTTGGCACGCTTAAACAAGACCAAGTTTGAACTGGTGCCACCTTGTGTCTGGGAGGCATCCTGCGAGTAGCCGAATTCCAGGAGGCACCTGGCAATTTAAGGCCGCAGGACCCTGAACCATTGTACAGGCTTTTTCCCTGGGAAACAAAACTCACAAGCCACTGTTCTGGGTGTCAGTTTTCAGGACCAACTTGACACTCTCAAAGCAGACCAAGTTGGCAATGGTGCCACCTTGCGTCTGGGAGGCATCCTGCGAGAGGCGCAATTCCAGGAGGCACCTTGCAATTTAAGTCCGCAGGACCCTGAACCATTGTACAGGCTTTTTCCCTGGGAAACAAAACTCACAAGCCACTGTTCTGGGTGTCAGTTTTCAGGACCCACCTTACACTCTCAAACCAGACCAAGTTGGCACTGGTGCCACCTTGCATCTGGGAGGCATCCTGCGAGAGGCGGAATTCCAGGAGGCACCTGGCAATTTAAGGCCGCAGAACCCAAAACCATTCTACAGGCTTTTTCCCTGGGAAACAAAACTCACAAGCCACTGTTCTGGGTGTCAGTTTTCAGGACCCACTTGACACTCTTAAACCAGACCAAGTTGGCACTGGTGCCACCTTGCGTCTGGGAGGCATCCTGCGAGAGGCGGATGTCCATGTGGCTCCCGGCAATTTAAGGCCGCAGGCCCCTGAACCATTTTACAGGCTTTTTCCCTGGGAAACAAAACTCACAAGCCACTGTTCTGGGTGCCAGTTTTCAGGACCCACTTGGCACTCTTAAACCAGACCAAGTTGGCACAGGTGTTGCTTAGCGTCTCGGAAACATCTGGCGAGATGCGGAATTCCAGGATTCACCTGGCAATTTAAGGCCGCAGGATTCTGAACCATTGTACAGGCTTTTTCCCTGGGAAACAAAACTCACAAGCCACTGTTCTGGGTGTCAGTTTTCAGGACCCACTTGGCACTCTTAAACCAGACCAAGTTGGCACTGGTGTCATGTTGCGCCTGGGAGGCATCCTGTGAGAGGCGGATCTCCAGGAGGCACCTTGCAATTTAAGGCCGCAGGACGCTGAACCATTGTACAGGCTTTTTCCCTGGGAAAGAAAACTCACAAGCCACTGTTCTGGGTGTCAGTTTGCAGGAGCCACCTGGCACTCTCAAACCAGACCAAGTTGGCACTGGTGCCACCTTGCGTCTGGGAGGCATCCTGCGAGAGGCGGAATTCCAGGAGGCACCCGGCAATTTAAGTCCGCAGGACCCTGAACCATTGTACAGGCTTTTTCCCTGGGAAACAAAACTCACAAGCCACTGTTCTGGGTGTCAGTATTCAGGAGCAACTTGACACTCTCAAAGCAGACCAAGTAGGCACTGGTGCCACCTTGCGTCTGGGAGGCATCCTGCGAGAGGCGCAATTCCAGGAGGCACCCGGCAATTTAAGTCCGCAGGACCCTGAACCATTGTACAGGCTTTTTCCCTGGCAAACAAAACTCACAAGCCACTGTTCTGGGTGTCAGTTTTCAGGACCCACTTGACACTCTCAAACCAGACCAAGTTGGCACTGGTGCCACCTTGCGTCTGGGAGGCATCCTGCGAGAGGCGCAATTCCAGGAGGCACCCGGCAATTTAAGGCCTCAGGCCCCTGAACCATTTTACAGGCTTTTTCCCTGGGAAACAAAACTCACAAGCCACTGTTCTGGGTGTCAGTTTTCAGGACCCACTTGGCACTCTTAAACCAGACCAAGTTGGCACTGGTGCCACCTTGCGTCTGGGAGGCATCCTGCGAGAGGCCGAATTCTAGGAGGCACCCGGAAATTTAAGGCCGCAGGACCCTGAACCATTGTACAGGCTTTTTCCCTGGGAAACAAAACTCACAAGCCACTGTTCTGGGTGTCAGTTTTCAGGACCCACTTGGCACTCTCAAACCAGACCAAGTTGGCACTGGTGTCATGTTGCGCCTGGGAGGCATCCTGCGAGAGGCGGATCTCCGGGAGGCAGCCGGCAATTTAAGGCCTCAGGCCCCTGAACCATTTTACAGGCTTTTTCCCTGGGAAAGAAAACACACAAGCCTCTGTTCTGGGTGTCAGTTTTCAGGACCCACTTGGCACTCTTAAACCAGACCAAGTTGGCACTGGTGCCACCTTGCGTCTGGGAGGCATCCTGCGAGAGGCCGAATTCTAGGACGCACCCGGCAATTTAAGGCCGCAGGACCCTGAACCATGGTACAGGCTTTTTCCCTGGGAAACAAAACTCACAAGCCACTGTTCTGGGTGTCAGTTTTCAGGACCCACTTGGCACTCTCAAACCAGACCAAGTTGGCACTGGTGCCACCTTGCGTCTGGGAGGCATCCTGCAAGACGCCGAATTCCAGGAGGCACCCGGCAATTTAAGGCCGCAGGCCCCTGAACCATTGTACAGGCTTTTTCCCTGGGAAACAAAACTCACAAGGCTCTGTTCTGGGTGTCAGTTTCCCGGACCCACTTGGCACTCTTAAACCAGACCAAGTGAGCACTGGTGTCATGTTGCGCCTGGGAGGCATTTTGTGAGAGGCGGATCTCCAGAAGGCACCCGGCAATTTAAGGCCGCAGGACCCTGAACCATGGTACAGGCTTTTTCCCTGGGAAACAAAACTCACAAGCCACTGTTCTGGGTGTCAGTTTTCAGGACCCACTTGACACTCTCAAAGCAGACCAAGTTGGCACTGGTGCCACCTTGCGTCTGGGAGGCATCCTGCGAGAGGCGCAATTTCAGTAGACACCCGGCAATTTAAGGCTGCAGGACCCTGAACCATTGTACAGGCTTTTTCCCTGGGAAACAAAACTCACAAGCCACTGTTCTGGGTGTCAGTTTTCAGGACCCACTTGGCACTCTTAAACCAGACCAAGTGTGCACTGGTGTCATGTTGCGCCTGGGAGGCATCCTGTGAGATGCGGAATTCCAGGATTCACCCGGCAATTTAAGGCCGCAGGACCCTGAACCATTGTACAGGCTTTTTCCCTGGGAAACAAAACTCACAAGCCACTGTTCTGGGTGTCAGTTTGCAGGACCCACTTGGCACGCTTAAACAAGACCAAGTTTGAACTGGTGCCACCTTGTGTCTGGGAGGCATCCTGCGAGAGGCCAAATTCCAGGAGGCACCCGGCAATTTAAGGCCGCAGGACCCTGAACCATAGTACAGGCTTTTTCCCTGGAAAACAAAACTCACAAGCCACTGTTCTGGGTGTCAGTTTGCAGGACCCACTTGGCACTCTTAAACAAGACCAAGTTGGAACTGGTGCCACCTTGTGTCTGGGAGGCATCCTGCGAGTAGCCGAATTCCAGGAGGCACCCGGCAATTTAAGGCCGCAGGACGCTGAACCATTTTACAGGCTTTTTCCCTGGGAAAGAAAACTCACAAGCCACTGTTCTGGGTGTCAGTTTGCAGGAGCCACCTGGCACTCTCAAAGCAGACCAAGTTGGCACTGGTGCCACCTTGCGTCTGGGAGGCATCCTGTGAGAGGCGCAATTTCAGTAGACACCCGGCAATTTAAGGCCGCAGGACCCTGAACCATTGTACAGGCTTTTTCCCTGGGAAAGAAAACTCACAAGCACTGTTCTGGGTGTCAGTTTTCAGGACCAACTTGACACTCTCAAAGCAGACCAAGTTGGCACTGGTGCCACCTTGCGTCTGGGAGGCATCCTGCGAGAGGCGCAATTCCAGGAGGCACCCGGCAATTTAAGTCCGCAGGACCCTGAACCATTGTACAGGCTTTTTCCCTGGCAAACAAAACTCACAAGCCACTGTTCTGGGTGTCAGTTTTCAGGACCCACTTGGCACTCTTAAACCAGACCAAGTTTGCACTGGTGCCACCTTGCGTCTGGGAGGCATCCTGCGAGAGGCGGATCTCCAGGAGGCAGCCGGCAATTTAAGTCCATAGGACCCTGAACCATTGTACAGGCTTTTTCCCTGGGAAACAAAACTCACAAGCCACTGTTCTGGCTGTCAGTTTTCAGGACCCACTTGACACTCTCAAACAAGACCAAGTTGGCACTGGTGCCACCTTGCGTCTGGGAGGCATCCTGCGAGAGGCGCAATTCCAGGAGGCACCCGGCAATTTAAGGCCTCAGGCCCCTGAACCATTTTACAGGCTTTTTCCCTGGGAAACAAAACTCACAAGCCACTGTTCTGGGTGTCAGTTTTCAGGACCCACTTGGCACTCTTAAACCAGACCAAGTTGGAACTGGTGCCACCTTGCGTCTGGGAGGCATCCTGCGAGAGGCCGAATTCTAGGAGGCACCCGGAAATTTAAGGCCGCAGGACCCTGAACCATTGTACAGGCTTTTTCCCTGGGAAACAAAACTCACAAGCCACTGTTCTGGGTGTCAGTTTTCAGGACCCACTTGGCACTCTCAAACCAGACCAAAATGGCACTGGTGTCATGTTGCGCCTGGGAGGCATCCTGCGAGAGGCGGATCTCCGGGAGGCACCCGGCAATTTAAGGCCTCAGGCCCCTGAACCATTTTACAGGCTTTTTCCCTGGAAAAGAAAACTCACAAGCCACTGTTCTGGGTGTCAGTTTTCAGGACCCACTTGGCACTCTTAAACCAGACCAAGTTGGCACTGGTGCCACCTTGCGTCTGAGAGGCATCCTGCGAGAGGCCGAATTCTAGGAGGCACCCGGCAATTTAAGGCCGCAGGACCCTGAACCATTTTACAGGCTTTTTCCCTGGGAAACAAAACTCACAAGCCACTGTTCTGGGTGTCAGTTTTCAGGACCCACCTTACACTCTCAAACCAGACCAAGTTGGCACTGGTGCCACCTTGCATCTGGGAGGCATCCTGCGAGAGGCGGAATTCCAGGAGGCACCTGGCAATTTAAGGCCGCAGAACCCAAAACCATTCTACAGGCTTTTTCCCTGGGAAACAAAACTCACAAGCCACTGTTCTGGGTGTCAGTTTTCAGGACCCACTTGACACTCTTAAACCAGACCAAGTTGGCACTGGTGCCACCTTGCGTCTGGGAGGCATCCTGCGAGAGGCGGATGTCCATGTGGCTCCCGGCAATTTAAGGCCGCAGGCCCCTGAACCATTTTACAGGCTTTTTCCCTGGGAAACAAAACTCACAAGCCACTGTTCTGGGTGCCAGTTTTCAGGACCCACTTGGCACTCTTAAACCAGACCAAGTTGGCACAGGTGTTGCTTAGCGTCTCGGAAACATCTGGCGAGATGCGGAATTCCAGGATTCACCTGGCAATTTAAGGCCGCAGGATTCTGAACCATTGTACAGGCTTTTTCCCTGGGAAACAAAACTCACAAGCCACTGTTCTGGGTGTCAGTTTTCAGGACCCACTTGGCACTCTTAAACCAGACCAAGTTGGCACTGGTGTCATGTTGCGCCTGGGAGGCATCCTGTGAGAGGCGGATCTCCAGGAGGCACCCGGCAATTTAAGGCCTCAGGCCCCTGAACCACTGTACAGGCTTTTTCCCTGGGAAACAAAACTCACAAGCCACTGTTCTGGGTGTCAGTTTGCAGGACCCACTTGGCACGCTTAAACAAGACCAAGTTTGAACTGGTGCCACCTTGTGTCTGGGAGGCATCCTGCGAGTAGCCGAATTCCAGGAGGCACCTGGCAATTTAAGGCCGCAGGACCCTGAACCATTGTACAGGCTTTTTCCCTGGGAAACAAAACTCACAAGCCACTGTTCTGGGTGTCAGTTTTCAGGACCAACTTGACACTCTCAAAGCAGACCAAGTTGGCAATGGTGCCACCTTGCGTCTGGGAGGCATCCTGCGAGAGGCGCAATTCCAGGAGGCACCCGGCAATTTAAGTCCGCAGGACCCTGAACCATTGTACAGGCTTTTTCCCTGGGAAACAAAACTCACAAGCCACTGTTCTGGGTGTCAGTTTTCAGGACCCACTTGGCAATCTCAAACCAGACCAAGTTGGCACTGGTGTCTGGTTGCGCCTTGGCGGCATCCTGTGAGAGGCGGATCTCCAGGAGGCACCTTGCAATTTAAGGCCGCAGGACGCTGAACCATTTTACAGGCTTTTTCCCTGGGAAAGAAAACTCACAAGCCACTGTTCTGGGTGTCAGTTTGCAGGAGCCACCTGGCACTCTCAAACCAGACCAAGTTGGCACTGGTGCCACCTTGCGTCTGGGAGGCATCCTGCGAGAGGCGGAATTCCAGGAGGCACCCGGCAATTTAAGGCCGCAGGACCCTGAACCATTGTACAGGCTTTTTCCCTGGGAAACAAAACTCACAAGCCACTGTTCTGGGTGTCAGTATTCAGGAGCAACTTGACACTCTCAAAGCAGACCAAGTAGGCACTGGTGCCACCTTGCGTCTGGGAGGCATCCTGCGAGAGGCGCAATTCCAGGAGGCACCCGGCAATTTAAGTCCGCAGGACCCTGAACCATTGTACAGGCTTTTTCCCTGGCAAACAAAACTCACAAGCCACTGTTCTGGGTGTCAGTTTTCAGGACCCACTTGACACTCTCAAACCAGACCAAGTTGGCACTGGTGCCACCTTGCGTCTGGGAGGCATCCTGCGAGAGGCCGAATTCTAGGACGCACCCGGCAATTTAAGGCCGCAGGACCCTGAACCATGGTACAGGCTTTTTCCCTGGGAAACAAAACTCACAAGCCACTGTTCTGGGTGTCAGTTTTCAGGACCCACTTGGCACTCTCAAACCAGACCAAGTTGGCACTGGTGCCACCTTGCGTCTGGGAGGCATCCTGCAAGACGCCGAATTCCAGGAGGCACCCGGCAATTTAAGGCCGCAGGCCCCTGAACCATTGTACAGGCTTTTTCCCTGGGAAACAAAACTCACAAGGCTCTGTTCTGGGTGTCAGTTTCCCGGACCCACTTGGCACTCTTAAACCAGACCAAGTGAGCACTGGTGTCATGTTGCGCCTGGGAGGCATTTTGTGAGAGGCGGATCTCCAGAAGGCACCCGGCAATTTAAGGCCGCAGGACCCTGAACCATGGTACAGGCTTTTTCCCTGGAAAACAAAACTCACAAGCCACTGTTCTGGGTGTCAGTTTTCAGGACCCACTTGACACTCTCAAAGCAGACCAAGTTGGCACTGGTGCCACCTTGCGTCTGGGAGGCATCCTGCGAGAGGCGCAATTTCAGTAGACACCCGGCAATTTAAGGCTGCAGGACCCTGAACCATTGTACAGGCTTTTTCCCTGGGAAACAAAACTCACAAGCCACTGTTCTGGGTGTCAGTTTTCAGGACCCACTTGGCACTCTTAAACCAGACCAAGTGTGCACTGGTGTCATGTTGCGCCTGGGAGGCATCCTGTGAGATGCGGAATTCCAGGATTCACCCGGCAATTTAAGGCCGCAGGACCCTGAACCATTGTACAGGCTTTTTCCCTGGGAAACAAAACTCACAAGCCACTGTTCTGGGTGTCAGTTTGCAGGACCCACTTGGCACGCTTAAACAAGACCAAGTTTGAACTGGTGCCACCTTGTGTCTGGGAGGCATCCTGCGAGAGGCCAAATTCCAGGAGGCACCCGGCAATTTAAGGCCGCAGGACCCTGAACCATAGTACAGGCTTTTTCCCTGGAAAACAAAACTCACAAGCCACTGTTCTGGGTGTCAGTTTGCAGGACCCACTTGGCACTCTTAAACAAGACCAAGTTGGAACTGGTGCCACCTTGTGTCTGGGAGGCATCCTGCGAGTAGCCGAATTCCAGGAGGCACCCGGCAATTTAAGGCCGCAGGACGCTGAACCATTTTACAGGCTTTTTCCCTGGGAAAGAAAACTCACAAGCCACTGTTCTGGGTGTCAGTTTTCAGGAGCCACCTGGCACTCTCAAACCAGACCAAGTTGGCACTGGTGCCACCTTGCGTCTGGGAGGCATCCTGCGAGAGGCGGAATTCCAGGAGGCACCCGGCAATTTAAGGCCGCAGGACCCTGAACCATTGTACAGGCTTTTTCCCTGGGAAACAAAACTCACAAGCCACTGTTCTGGGTGTCAGTATTCAGGAGCAACTTGACACTCTCAAAGCAGACCAAGTAGGCACTGGTGCCACCTTGCGTCTGGGAGGCATCCTGCGAGAGGCGCAATTCCAGGAGGCACCCGGCAATTTAAGTCCGCAGGACCCTGAACCATTGTACAGGCTTTTTCCCTGGCAAACAAAACTCACAAGCCACTGTTCTGGGTGTCAGTTTTCAGGACCCACTTGACACTCTCAAACCAGACCAAGTTGGCACTGGTGCCACCTTGCGTCTGGGAGGCATCCTGCGAGAGGCCGAATTCTAGGACGCACCCGGCAATTTAAGGCCGCAGGACCCTGAACCATGGTACAGGCTTTTTCCCTGGGAAACAAAACTCACAAGCCACTGTTCTGGGTGTCAGTTTTCAGGACCCACTTGGCACTCTCAAACCAGACCAAGTTGGCACTGGTGCCACCTTGCGTCTGGGAGGCATCCTGCAAGACGCCGAATTCCAGGAGGCACCCGGCAATTTAAGGCCGCAGGCCCCTGAACCATTGTACAGGCTTTTTCCCTGGGAAACAAAACTCACAAGGCTCTGTTCTGGGTGTCAGTTTCCCGGACCCACTTGGCACTCTTAAACCAGACCAAGTGAGCACTGGTGTCATGTTGCGCCTGGGAGGCATTTTGTGAGAGGCGGATCTCCAGAAGGCACCCGGCAATTTAAGGCCGCAGGACCCTGAACCATGGTACAGGCTTTTTCCCTGGAAAACAAAACTCACAAGCCACTGTTCTGGGTGTCAGTTTTCAGGACCCACTTGACACTCTCAAAGCAGACCAAGTTGGCACTGGTGCCACCTTGCGTCTGGGAGGCATCCTGCGAGAGGCGCAATTTCAGTAGACACCCGGCAATTTAAGGCTGCAGGACCCTGAACCATTGTACAGGCTTTTTCCCTGGGAAACAAAACTCACAAGCCACTGTTCTGGGTGTCAGTTTTCAGGACCCACTTGGCACTCTTAAACCAGACCAAGTGTGCACTGGTGTCATGTTGCGCCTGGGAGGCATCCTGTGAGATGCGGAATTCCAGGATTCACCCGGCAATTTAAGGCCGCAGGACCCTGAACCATTGTACAGGCTTTTTCCCTGGGAAACAAAACTCACAAGCCACTGTTCTGGGTGTCAGTTTGCAGGACCCACTTGGCACGCTTAAACAAGACCAAGTTTGAACTGGTGCCACCTTGTGTCTGGGAGGCATCCTGCGAGAGGCCAAATTCCAGGAGGCACCCGGCAATTTAAGGCCGCAGGACCCTGAACCATAGTACAGGCTTTTTCCCTGGAAAACAAAACTCACAAGCCACTGTTCTGGGTGTCAGTTTGCAGGACCCACTTGGCACTCTTAAACAAGACCAAGTTGGAACTGGTGCCACCTTGTGTCTGGGAGGCATCCTGCGAGTAGCCGAATTCCAGGAGGCACCCGGCAATTTAAGGCCGCAGGACGCTGAACCATTTTACAGGCTTTTTCCCTGGGAAAGAAAACTCACAAGCCACTGTTCTGGGTGTCAGTTTGCAGGAGCCACCTGGCACTCTCAAAGCAGACCAAGTTGGCACTGGTGCCACCTTGCGTCTGGGAGGCATCCTGTGAGAGGCGCAATTTCAGTAGACACCCGGCAATTTAAGGCCGCAGGACCCTGAACCATTGTACAGGCTTTTTCCCTGGGAAAGAAAACTCACAAGCACTGTTCTGGGTGTCAGTTTTCAGGACCAACTTGACACTCTCAAAGCAGACCAAGTTGGCACTGGTGCCACCTTGCGTCTGGGAGGCATCCTGCGAGAGGCGCAATTCCAGGAGGCACCCGGCAATTTAAGTCCGCAGGACCCTGAACCATTGTACAGGCTTTTTCCCTGGCAAACAAAACTCACAAGCCACTGTTCTGGGTGTCAGTTTTCAGGACCCACTTGGCACTCTTAAACCAGACCAAGTTTGCACTGGTGCCACCTTGCGTCTGGGAGGCATCCTGCGAGAGGCGGATCTCCAGGAGGCAGCCGGCAATTTAAGTCCATAGGACCCTGAACCATTGTACAGGCTTTTTCCCTGGGAAACAAAACTCACAAGCCACTGTTCTGGCTGTCAGTTTTCAGGACCCACTTGACACTCTCAAACAAGACCAAGTTGGCACTGGTGCCACCTTGCGTCTGGGAGGCATCCTGCGAGAGGCGCAATTCCAGGAGGCACCCGGCAATTTAAGGCCTCAGGCCCCTGAACCATTTTACAGGCTTTTTCCCTGGGAAACAAAACTCACAAGCCACTGTTCTGGGTGTCAGTTTTCAGGACCCACTTGGCACTCTTAAACCAGACCAAGTTGGAACTGGTGCCACCTTGCGTCTGGGAGGCATCCTGCGAGAGGCCGAATTCTAGGAGGCACCCGGAAATTTAAGGCCGCAGGACCCTGAACCATTGTACAGGCTTTTTCCCTGGGAAACAAAACTCACAAGCCACTGTTCTGGGTGTCAGTTTTCAGGACCCACTTGGCACTCTCAAACCAGACCAAAATGGCACTGGTGTCATGTTGCGCCTGGGAGGCATCCTGCGAGAGGCGGATCTCCGGGAGGCACCCGGCAATTTAAGGCCTCAGGCCCCTGAACCATTTTACAGGCTTTTTCCCTGGAAAAGAAAACTCACAAGCCACTGTTCTGGGTGTCAGTTTTCAGGACCCACTTGGCACTCTTAAACCAGACCAAGTTGGCACTGGTGCCACCTTGCGTCTGAGAGGCATCCTGCGAGAGGCCGAATTCTAGGAGGCACCCGGCAATTTAAGGCCGCAGGACCCTGAACCATTTTACAGGCTTTTTCCCTGGGAAACAAAACTCACAAGCCACTGTTCTGGGTGTCAGTTTTCAGGACCCACCTTACACTCTCAAACCAGACCAAGTTGGCACTGGTGCCACCTTGCATCTGGGAGGCATCCTGCGAGAGGCGGAATTCCAGGAGGCACCTGGCAATTTAAGGCCGCAGAACCCAAAACCATTCTACAGGCTTTTTCCCTGGGAAACAAAACTCACAAGCCACTGTTCTGGGTGTCAGTTTTCAGGACCCACTTGACACTCTTAAACCAGACCAAGTTGGCACTGGTGCCACCTTGCGTCTGGGAGGCATCCTGCGAGAGGCGGATGTCCATGTGGCTCCCGGCAATTTAAGGCCGCAGGCCCCTGAACCATTTTACAGGCTTTTTCCCTGGGAAACAAAACTCACAAGCCACTGTTCTGGGTGCCAGTTTTCAGGACCCACTTGGCACTCTTAAACCAGACCAAGTTGGCACAGGTGTTGCTTAGCGTCTCGGAAACATCTGGCGAGATGCGGAATTCCAGGATTCACCTGGCAATTTAAGGCCGCAGGATTCTGAACCATTGTACAGGCTTTTTCCCTGGGAAACAAAACTCACAAGCCACTGTTCTGGGTGTCAGTTTTCAGGACCCACTTGGCACTCTTAAACCAGACCAAGTTGGCACTGGTGTCATGTTGCGCCTGGGAGGCATCCTGTGAGAGGCGGATCTCCAGGAGGCACCCGGCAATTTAAGGCCTCAGGCCCCTGAACCACTGTACAGGCTTTTTCCCTGGGAAACAAAACTCACAAGCCACTGTTCTGGGTGTCAGTTTGCAGGACCCACTTGGCACGCTTAAACAAGACCAAGTTTGAACTGGTGCCACCTTGTGTCTGGGAGGCATCCTGCGAGTAGCCGAATTCCAGGAGGCACCTGGCAATTTAAGGCCGCAGGACCCTGAACCATTGTACAGGCTTTTTCCCTGGGAAACAAAACTCACAAGCCACTGTTCTGGGTGTCAGTTTTCAGGACCAACTTGACACTCTCAAAGCAGACCAAGTTGGCAATGGTGCCACCTTGCGTCTGGGAGGCATCCTGCGAGAGGCGCAATTCCAGGAGGCACCCGGCAATTTAAGTCCGCAGGACCCTGAACCATTGTACAGGCTTTTTCCCTGGGAAACAAAACTCACAAGCCACTGTTCTGGGTGTCAGTTTTCAGGACCCACTTGGCAATCTCAAACCAGACCAAGTTGGCACTGGTGTCTGGTTGCGCCTTGGCGGCATCCTGTGAGAGGCGGATCTCCAGGAGGCACCTTGCAATTTAAGGCCGCAGGACGCTGAACCATTTTACAGGCTTTTTCCCTGGGAAAGAAAACTCACAAGCCACTGTTCTGGGTGTCAGTTTGCAGGAGCCACCTGGCACTCTCAAACCAGACCAAGTTGGCACTGGTGCCACCTTGCGTCTGGGAGGCATCCTGCGAGAGGCGGAATTCCAGGAGGCACCCGGCAATTTAAGGCCGCAGGACCCTGAACCATTGTACAGGCTTTTTCCCTGGGAAACAAAACTCACAAGCCACTGTTCTGGGTGTCAGTTTTCAGGACCAACTTGACACTCTCAAAGCAGACCAAGTAGGCACTGGTGCCACCTTGCGTCTGGGAGGCATCCTGCGAGAGGCGCAATTCCAGGAGGCACCCGGCAATTTAAGTCCGCAGGACCCTGAACCATTGTACAGGCTTTTTCCCTGGCAAACAAAACTCACAAGCCACTGTTCTGGGTGTCAGTTTTCAGGACCCACTTGACACTCTCAAACCAGACCAAGTTGGCACTGGTGTCATGTTGCGCCTGGGAGGCATCCTGCGAGAGGCGCAATTCCAGGAGGCACCCGGCAATTTAAGGCCTCAGGCCCCTGAACCATTTTACAGGCTTTTTCCCTGGGAAACAAAACTCACAAGCCACTGTTCTGGGTGTCAGTTTTCAGGACCCACTTGGCACTCTTAAACCAGACCAAGTTGGCACTGGTGCCACCTTGCGTCTGGGAGGCATCCTGCGAGAGGCCGAATTCTAGGAGGCACCCGGAAATTTAAGGCCGCAGGACCCTGAACCATTGTACAGGCTTTTTCCCTGGGAAACAAAACTCACAAGCCACTGTTCTGGGTGTCAGTTTTCAGGACCCACTTGGCACTCTCAAACCAGACCAAGTTGGCACTGGTGTCATGTTGCGCCTGGGAGGCATCCTGCGAGAGGCGGATCTCCGGGAGGCAGCCGGCAATTTAAGGCCTCAGGCCCCTGAACCATTTTACAGGCTTTTTCCCTGGGAAAGAAAACACACAAGCCTCTGTTCTGGGTGTCAGTTTTCAGGACCCACTTGGCACTCTTAAACCAGACCAAGTTGGCACTGGTGCCACCTTGCGTCTGGGAGGCATCCTGCGAGAGGCCGAATTCTAGGACGCACCCGGCAATTTAAGGCCGCAGGACCCTGAACCATGGTACAGGCTTTTTCCCTGGGAAACAAAACTCACAAGCCACTGTTCTGGGTGTCAGTTTTCAGGACCCACTTGGCACTCTCAAACCAGACCAAGTTGGCACTGGTGCCACCTTGCGTCTGGGAGGCATCCTGCAAGACGCCGAATTCCAGGAGGCACCCGGCAATTTAAGGCCGCAGGCCCCTGAACCATTGTACAGGCTTTTTCCCTGGGAAACAAAACTCACAAGGCTCTGTTCTGGGTGTCAGTTTCCCGGACCCACTTGGCACTCTTAAACCAGACCAAGTTGGCACTGGTGTCATGTTGCGCCTGGGAGGCATTTTGTGAGAGGCGGATCTCCAGAAGGCACCCGGCAATTTAAGGCCGCAGGACCCTGAACCATGGTACAGGCTTTTTCCCTGGGAAACAAAACTCACAAGCCACTGTTCTGGGTGTCAGTTTTCAGGACTCACTTGACACTCTCAAAGCAGACCAAGTTGGCACTGGTGCCACCTTGCGTCTGGGAGGCATCCTGCGAGAGGCGCAATTTCAGTAGACACCCGGCAATTTAAGGCTGCAGGACCCTGAACCATTGTACAGGCTTTTTCCCTGGGAAACAAAACTCACAAGCCACTGTTCTGGGTGTCAGTTTGCAGGACCCACTTGGCACTCTTAAACCAGACCAAGTGTGCACTGGTGTCATGTTGCGCCTGGGAGGCATCCTGTGAGATGCGGAATTCCAGGATTCACCCGGCAATTTAAGGCCGCAGGACCCTGAACCATTGTACAGGCTTTTTCCCTGGGAAACAAAACTCACAAGCCACTGTTCTGGGTGTCAGTTTGCAGGACCCACTTGGCACGCTTAAACAAGACCAAGTTTGAACTGGTGCCACCTTGTGTCTGGGAGGCATCCTGCGAGAGGCCAAATTCCAGGAGGCACCCGGCAATTTAAGGCCGCAGGACCCTGAACCATAGTACAGGCTTTTTCCCTGGAAAACAAAACTCACAAGCCACTGTTCTGGGTGTCAGTTTGCAGGACCCACTTGGCACTCTTAAACAAGACCAAGTTGGAACTGGTGCCACCTTGTGTCTGGGAGGCATCCTGCGAGTAGCCGAATTCCAGGAGGCACCCAGCAATTTAAGGCTTCAGGCCCCTGAACCATTGTACAGGCTTTTTCCCTGGGAAAGAAAACTCACAAGCCACTGTTCTGGGTGTCAGTTTTCAGGACCCACTTGGCACTCTTAAACCAGACCAAGTTGGCACTGGTGCCACCTTGCGTCTGAGAGGCATCCTGCGAGAGGCCGAATTCTAGGAGGCACCCGGCAATTTAAGGCCGCAGGACCCTGAACCATTGTACAGGCTTTTTCCCTGGGAAACAAAACTCACAAGCCACTGTTCTGGGTGTCAGTTTGCAGGACCCACCTTACACTCTCAAACCAGACCAAGTTGGCACTGGTGCCACCTTGCATCTGGGAGGCATCCTGCGAGAGGCGGAATTCCAGGAGGCACCTGGCAATTTAAGGCCGCAGAACCCAAAACCATTCTACAGGCTTTTTCCCTGGGAAACAAAACTCACAAGCCACTGTTCTGGGTGTCAGTTTTCAGGACCCACTTGGCACTCTCAAACCAGACCAAGTTGGCACTGGTGCCACCTTGCGTCTGGGAGGCATCCTGCGAGAGGCGGATCTCCGGGAGGCAGCCGGCAATTTAAGGCCTCAGGCCCCTGAACCATTTTACAGGCTTTTTCCCTGGGAAAGAAAACTCACAAGCCTCTGTTCTGGGTGTCAGTTTTCAGGACCCACTTGGCACTCTTAAACCAGACCAAGTTGGCACTGGTGCCACCTTGCGTCTGGGAGGCATCCTGCGAGAGGCCGAATTCTAGGACGCACCCGGCAATTTAAGGCCGCAGGACCCTGAACCATGGTACAGGCTTTTTCCCTGGGAAACAAAACTCACAAGCCACTGTTCTGGGTGTCAGTTTTCAGGACCCACTTGGCACTCTCAAACCAGACCAAGTTGGCACTGGTGCCACCTTGCGTCTGGGAGGCATCCTGCAAGACGCCGAATTCCAGGAGGCACCCGGCAATTTAAGGCCGCAGGCCCCTGAACCATTGTACAGGCTTTTTCCCTGGGAAACAAAACTCACAAGCCACTGTTCTGGGTGTCAGTTTTCAGGACCCACTTGGCACTCTTAAACCAGACCAAGTTGGCACTGGTGTCATGTTGCGCCTGGGAGGCATTTTGTGAGAGGCGGATCTCCAGAAGGCACCCGGCAATTTAAGGCCGCAGGACCCTGAACCATGGTACAGGCTTTTTCCCTGGGAAACAAAACTCACAAGCCACTGTTCTGGGTGTCAGTTTTCAGGACTCACTTGACACTCTCAAAGCAGACCAAGTTGGCACTGGTGCCACCTTGCGTCTGGGAGGCATCCTGCGTGAGGCGCAATTTCAGTAGACACCCGGCAATTTAAGGCTGCAGGACCCTGAACCATTGTACAGGCTTTTTCCCTGGGAAACAAAACTCACAAGCCACTGTTCTGGGTGTCAGTTTTCAGGACCCACTTGGCACTCTTAAACCAGACCAAGTGTGCACTGGTGTCATGTTGCGCCTGGGAGGCATCCTGTGAGATGCGGAATTCCAGGATTCACCCGGCAATTTAAGGCCGCAGGACCCTGAACCATTGTACAGGCTTTTTCCCTGGGAAACAAAACTCACAAGCCACTGTTCTGGGTGTCAGTTTGCAGGACCCACTTGGCACGCTTAAACAAGACCAAGTTTGAACTGGTGCCACCTTGTGTCTGGGAGGCATCCTGCGAGAGGCCAAATTCCAGGAGGCACCCGGCAATTTAAGGCCGCAGGACCCTGAACCATAGTACAGGCTTTTTCCCTGGAAAACAAAACTCACAAGCCACTGTTCTGGGTGTCAGTTTGCAGGACCCACTTGGCACTCTTAAACAAGACCAAGTTGGAACTGGTGCCACCTTGTGTCTGGGAGGCATCCTGCGAGTAGCCGAATTCCAGGAGGCACCCGGCAATTTAAGGCTTCAGGCCCCTGAACCATTGTACAGGCTTTTTCCCTGGGAAACAAAACTCACAAGCCACTGTTCTGGGTGTCAGTTTTCAGGACCCACTTGGCACTCTTAAACCAGACCAAGTTGGCACTGGTGCCACCTTGCGTCTGAGAGGCATCCTGCGAGAGGCCGAATTCTAGGAGGCACCCGGCAATTTAAGGCCGCAGGACCCTGAACCATTGTACAGGCTTTTTCCCTGGGAAACAAAACTCACAAGCCACTGTTCTGGGTGTCAGTTTGCAGGACCCACCTTACACTCTCAAACCAGACCAAGTTGGCACTAGTGCCACCTTGCATCTGGGAGGCATCCTGCGAGAGGCGGAATTCCAGGAGGCACCTGGCAATTTAAGGCCGCAGAACCCAAAACAATTCTACAGGCTTTTTCCCTGGGAAACAAAACTCACAAGCCACTGTTCTGGGTGTCAGTTTTCAGGACCCACTTGACACTCTTAAACCAGACCAAGTTGGCACTGGTGCCACCTTGCGTCTGGGAGGCATCCTGCGAGAGGCGGATGTCCATGTGGCTCCCGGCAATTTAAGGCCGCAGGCCCCTGAACCATTTTACAGGCTTTTTCCCTGGGAAACAAAACTCACAAGCCACTGTTCTGGGTGCCAGTTTTCAGGACCCACTTGGCACTCTTAAACCAGACCAAGTTGGCACAGGTGTTGCTTAGCGTCTCGGAAACATCTGGCGAGATGCGGAATTCCAGGATTCACCTGGCAATTTAAGGCCGCAGGACCCTGAACCATTGTACAGGCTTTTTCCCTGGGAAACAAAACTCACAAGCCACTGTTCTGGGTGTCAGTTTTCAGGACCCACTTGGCACTCTTAAACCAGACCAAGTTGGCACTGGTGTCATGTTGCGCCTGGGAGGCATCCTGTGAGAGGCGGATCTCCAGGAGGCACCCGGCAATTTAAGGCCTCAGGCCCCTGAACCACTGTACAGGCTTTTTCCCTGGGAAACAAAACTCACAAGCCACTGTTCTGGGTGTCAGTTTGCAGGACCCACTTGGCACGCTTAAACAAGACCAAGTTTGAACTGGTGCCACCTTGTGTCTGGGAGGCATCCTGCGAGTAGCCGAATTCCAGGAGGCACCCGGCAATTTAAGGCCGCAGGACCCTGAACCATTGTACAGGCTTTTTCCCTGGGAAACAAAACTCACAAGCCACTGTTCTGGGTGTCAGTTTTCAGGACCAACTTGACACTCTCAAAGCAGACCAAGTTGGCAATGGTGCCACCTTGCGTCTGGGAGGCATCCTGCGAGAGGCGCAATTCCAGGAGGCACCCGGCAATTTAAGTCCGCAGGACCCTGAACCATTGTACAGGCTTTTTCCCTGGGAAACAAAACTCACAAGCCACTGTTCTGGGTGTCAGTTTTCAGGACCCACTTGGCAATCTCAAACCAGACCAAGTTGGCACTGGTGTCTGGTTGCGCCTTGGCGGCATCCTGTGAGAGGCGGATCTCCAGGAGGCACCTTGCAATTTAAGGCCGCAGGACGCTGAACCATTTTACAGGCTTTTTCCCTGGGAAAGAAAACTCACAAGCCACTGTTCTGGGTGTCAGTTTGCAGGAGCCACCTGGCACTCTCAAACCAGACCAAGTTGGCACTGGTGCCACCTTGCGTCTGGGAGGCATCCTGCGAGAGGCGGAATTCCAGGAGGCACCCGGCAATTTAAGTCCGCAGGACCCTGAACCATTGTACAGGCTTTTTCCCTGGGAAACAAAACTCACAAGCCACTGTTCTGGGTGTCAGTTTTCAGGACCAACTTGACACTCTCAAAGCAGACCAAGTTGGCAATGGTGCCACCTTGCGTCTGGGAGGCATCCTGCGAGAGGCGCAATTCCAGGAGGCACCCGGCAATTTAAGTCCGCAGGACCCTGAACCATTGTACAGGCTTTTTCCCTGGCAAACAAAACTCACAAGCCACTGTTCTGGGTGTCAGTTTTCAGGACCCACTTGACACTCTCAAACCAGACCAAGTTGGCACTGGTGCCACCTTGCGTCTGGGAGGCATCCTGCGAGAGGCGCAATTCCAGGAGGCACCCGGCAATTTAAGGCCTCAGGCCCCTGAACCATTTTACAGGCTTTTTCCCTGGGAAACAAAACTCACAAGCCACTGTTCTGGGTGTCAGTTTGCAGGACCCACTTGGCACTCTTAAACCAGACCAAGTTGGCACTGGTGCCACCTTGCGTCTGGGAGGCATCCTGCGAGAGGCCGAATTCTAGGACGCACCCGGCAATTTAAGGCCGCAGGACCCTAAACCATGGTACAGGCTTTTTCCCTGGGAAACAAAACTCACAAGCCACTGTTCTGGGTGTCAGTTTTCAGGACCCACTTGGCACTCTCAAACCAGACCAAGTTGGCACTGGTGCCACCTTGCGTCTGGGAGGCATCCTGCAAGACGCCGAATTCCAGGAGGCACCCGGCAATTTAAGGCCGCAGGCCCCTGAACCATTGTACAGGCTTTTTCCCTGGGAAACAAAACTCACAAGGCTCTGTTCTGGGTGTCAGTTTCCCGGACCCACTTGGCACTCTTAAACCAGACCAAGTTGGCACTGGTGTCATGTTGCGCCTGGGAGGCATTTTGTGAGAGGCGGATCTCCAGAAGGCACCCGGCAATTTAAGGCCGCAGGACCCTGAACCATGGTACAGGCTTTTTCCCTGGGAAACAAAACTCACAAGCCACTGTTCTGGGTGTCAGTTTTCAGGACCCACTTGACACTCTCAAAGCAGACCAAGTTGGCACTGGTGCCACCTTGTGTCTGGGAGGCATCCTGCGAGAGGCCAAATTCCAGGAGGCACCCGGCAATTTAAGGCCGCAGGACCCTGAACCATAGTACAGGCTTTTTCCCTGGAAAACAAAACTCACAAGCCACTGTTCTGGGTGTCAGTTTGCAGGACCCACTTGGCACTCTTAAACAAGACCAAGTTGGAACTGGTGCCACCTTGTGTCTGGGAGGCATCCTGCGAGTAGCCGAATTCCAGGAGGCACCCGGCAATTTAAGGCTTCAGGCCCCTGAACCATTGTACAGGCTTTTTCCCTGGGAAACAAAACTCACAAGCCACTGTTCTGGGTGTCAGTTTTCAGGACCCACTTGGCACTCTTAAACCAGACCAAGTTGGCACTGGTGCCACCTTGCGTCTGAGAGGCATCCTGCGAGAGGCCGAATTCTAGGAGGCACCCGGCAATTTAAGGCCGCAGGACCCTGAACCATTGTACAGGCTTTTTCCCTGGGAAACAAAACTCACAAGCCACTGTTCTGGGTGTCAGTTTGCAGGACCCACCTTACACTCTCAAACCAGACCAAGTTGGCACTGGTGCCACCTTGCATCTGGGAGGCATCCTGCGAGAGGCGGAATTCCAGGAGGCACCTGGCAATTTAAGGCCGCAGAACCCAAAACCATTCTACAGGCTTTTTCCCTGGGAAACAAAACTCACAAGCCACTGTTCTGGGTGTCAGTTTTCAGGACCCACTTGACACTCTTAAACCAGACCAAGTTGGCACTGGTGCCACCTGGCGTCTGGGAGGCATCCTGCGAGAGGCGGATGTCCATGTGGCTCCCGGCAATTTAAGGCCGCAGGCCCCTGAACCATTTTACAGGCTTTTTCCCTGGGAAACAAAACTCACAAGCCACTGTTCTGGGTGCCAGTTTTCAGGACCCACTTGGCACTCTTAAACCAGACCAAGTTGGCACAGGTGTTGCTTAGCGTCTCGGAAACATCTGGCGAGATGCGGAATTCCAGGATTCACCTGGCAATTTAAGGCCGCAGGACCCTGAACCATTGTACAGGCTTTTTCCCTGGGAAACAAAACTCACAAGCCACTGTTCTGGGTGTCAGTTTTCAGGACCCACTTGGCACTCTTAAACCAGACCAAGTGTGCACTGGTGTCATGTTGCGCCTGGGAGGCATCCTGTGAGAGGCGGATCTCCAGGAGGCACCCGGCAATTTAAGGCCTCAGGCCCCTGAACCACTGTACAGGCTTTTTCCCTGGGAAACAAAACTCACAAGCCACTGTTCTGGGTATCAGTTTGCAGGACCCACTTGGCACGCTTAAACAAGACCAAGTTTGAACTGGTGCCACCTTGTGTCTGGGAGGCATCCTGCGAGTAGCCGAATTCCAGGAGGCACCCGGCAATTTAAGGCCGCAGGACCCTGAACCATTGTACAGGCTTTTTCCCTGGGAAAGAAAACTCACAAGCCACTGTTCTGGGTGTCAGTTTTCAGGACCAACTTGACACTCTCAAAGCAGACCAAGTTGGCAATGGTGCCACCTTGCGTCTGGGAGGCATCCTGCGAGAGGCGCAATTCCAGGAGGCACCCGGCAATTTAAGTCCGCAGGAACCTGAACCATTGTACAGGCTTTTTCCCTGGGAAACAAAACTCACAAGCCACTGTTCTGGGTGTCAGTTTTCAGGACCCACTTGGCAATCTCAAACCAGACCAAGTTGGCACTGGTGTCTGGTTGCGCCTTGGCGGCATCCTGTGAGAGGCGGATCTCCAGGAGGCACCTTGCAATTTAAGGCCGCAGGACGCTGAACCATTTTACAGGCTTTTTCCCTGGGAAAGAAAACTCACAAGCCACTGTTCTGGGTGTCAGTTTGCAGGAGCCACCTGGCACTCTCAAACCAGACCAAGTTGGCACTAGTGCCACCTTGCGTCTGGGAGGCATCCTGCGAGAGGCGGAATTCCAGGAGGCACCCGGCAATTTAAGGCCGCAGGACCCTGAACCATTGTACAGGCTTTTTCCCTGGGAAACAAAACTCACAAGCCACTGTTCTGGGTGTCAGTTTTCAGGACCCACTTGGCACTCTCAAACCAGACCAAGTTGGCACTGGTGCCACCTTGCGTCTGGGAGGCATCCTGCAAGACGCCGAATTCCAGGAGGCACCCGGCAATTTAAGGCCGCAGGCCCCTGAACCATTGTACAGGCTTTTTCCCTGGGAAACAAAACTCACAAGGCTCTGTTCTGGGTGTCAGTTTCCCGGACCCACTTGGCACTCTTAAACCAGACCAAGTTGGCACTGGTGTCATGTTGCGCCTGGGAGGCATTTTGTGAGAGGCGGATCTCCAGAAGGCACCCGGCAATTTAAGGCCGCAGGACCCTGAACCATGGTACAGGCTTTTTCCCTGGGAAACAAAACTCACAAGCCACTGTTCTGGGTGTCAGTTTTCAGGACCCACTTGACACTCTCAAAGCAGACCAAGTTGGCACTGGTGCCACCTTGTGTCTGGGAGGCATCCTGCGAGAGGCCGAATTCTAGGAGGCACCCGGCAATTTAAGGCCGCAGGACCCTGAACCATAGTACAGGCTTTTTCCCTGGAAAACAAAACTCACAAGCCACTGTTCTGGGTGTCAGTTTGCAGGACCCACTTGGCACTCTTAAACAAGACCAAGTTGGAACTGGTGCCACCTTGTGTCTGGGAGGCATCCTGCGAGTAGCCGAATTCCAGGAGGCACCCGGCAATTTAAGGCTTCAGGCCCCTGAACCATTGTACAGGCTTTTTCCCTGGGAAACAAAACTCACAAGCCACTGTTCTGGGTGTCAGTTTTCAGGACCCACTTGGCACTCTTAAACCAGACCAAGTTGGCACTGGTGCCACCTTGCGTCTGAGAGGCATCCTGCGAGAGGCCGAATTCTAGGAGGCACCCGGCAATTTAAGGCCGCAGGACCCTGAACCATTGTACAGGCTTTTTCCCTGGGAAACAAAACTCACAAGCCACTGTTCTGGGTGTCAGTTTGCAGGACCCACCTTACACTCTCAAACCAGACCAAGTTGGCACTGGTGCCACCTTGCATCTGGGAGGCATCCTGCGAGAGGCGGAATTCCAGGAGGCACCTGGCAATTTAAGGCCGCAGAACCCAAAACCATTCTACAGGCTTTTTCCCTGGGAAACAAAACTCACAAGCCACTGTTCTGGGTGTCAGTTTTCAGGACCCACTTGACACTCTTAAACCAGACCAAGTTGGCACTGGTGCCACCTTGCGTCTGGGAGGCATCCTGCGAGAGGCGGATGTCCATGTGGCTCCCGGCAATTTAAGGCCGCAGGCCCCTGAACCATTTTACAGGCTTTTTCCCTGGGAAACAAAACTCACAAGCCACTGTTCTGGGTGCCAGTTTTCAGGACCCACTTGGCACTCTTAAACCAGACCAAGTTGGCACAGGTGTTGCTTAGCGTCTCGGAAACATCTGGCGAGATGCGGAATTCCAGGATTCACCTGGCAATTTAAGGCCGCAGGACCCTGAACCATTGTACAGGCTTTTTCCCTGGGAAACAAAACTCACAAGCCACTGTTCTGGGTGTCAGTTTTCAGGACCCACTTGGCACTCTTAAACCAGACCAAGTGTGCACTGGTGTCATGTTGCGCCTGGGAGGCATCCTGTGAGAGGCGGATCTCCAGGAGGCACCCGGCAATTTAAGGCCTCAGGCCCCTGAACCACTGTACAGGCTTTTTCCCTGGGAAACAAAACTCACAAGCCACTGTTCTGGGTATCAGTTTGCAGGACCCACTTGGCACGCTTAAACAAGACCAAGTTTGAACTGGTGCCACCTTGTGTCTGGGAGGCATCCTGCGAGTAGCCGAATTCCAGGAGGCACCCGGCAATTTAAGGCCGCAGGACCCTGAACCATTGTACAGGCTTTTTCCCTGGGAAAGAAAACTCACAAGACACTGTTCTGGGTGTCAGTTTTCAGGACCAACTTGACACTCTCAAAGCAGACCAAGTTGGCAATGGTGCCACCTTGCGTCTGGGAGGCATCCTGCGAGAGGCGCAATTCCAGGAGGCACCCGGCAATTTAAGTCCGCAGGAACCTGAACCATTGTACAGGCTTTTTCCCTGGGAAACAAAACTCACAAGCCACTGTTCTGGGTGTCAGTTTTCAGGACCCACTTGGCAATCTCAAACCAGACCAAGTTGGCACTGGTGTCTGGTTGCGCCTTGGCGGCATCCTGTGAGAGGCGGATCTCCAGGAGGCACCTTGCAATTTAAGGCCGCAGGACGCTGAACCATTTTACAGGCTTTTTCCCTGGGAAAGAAAACTCACAAGCCACTGTTCTGGGTGTCAGTTTGCAGGAGCCACCTGGCACTCTCAAACCAGACCAAGTTGGCACTAGTGCCACCTTGCGTCTGGGAGGCATCCTGCGAGAGGCGGAATTCCAGGAGGCACCCGGCAATTTAAGGCCGCAGGACCCTGAACCATTGTACAGGCTTTTTCCCTGGGAAACAAAACTCACAAGCCACTGTTCTGGGTGTCAGTTTTCAGGACCCACTTGACACTCTCAAACCAGACCAAGTTGGCACTGGTGCCACCTTGCGTCTGGGAGGCATCCTGCGAGAGGCGCAATTCCAGGAGGCACCCGGCAATTTAAGGCCTCAGGCCCCTGAACCATTTTACAGGCTTTTTCCCTGGGAAACAAAACTCACAAGCCACTGTTCTGGGTGTCAGTTTTCAGGACCCACTTGGCACTCTTAAACCAGACCAAGTTGGCACTGGTGCCACCTTGCGTCTGGGAGGCATCCTGCGAGAGGCCGAATTCTAGGAGGCACCCGGAAATTTAAGGCCGCAGGACCCTGAACCATTGTACAGGCTTTTTCCCTGGGAAACAAAACTCACAAGCCACTGTTCTGGGTGTCAGTTTTCAGGACCCACTTGGCACTCTCAAACCAGACCAAGTTGGCACTGGTGTCATGTTGCGCCTGGGAAGCATCCTGCGAGAGGCGGATCTCCGGGAGGCAGCCGGCAATTTAAGGCCTCAGGCCCCTGAACCATTTTACAGGCTTTTTCCCTGGGAAAGAAAACTCACAAGCCTCTGTTCTGGGTGTCAGTTTTCAGGACCCACTTGGCACTCTTAAACCAGACCAAGTTGGCACTGGTGCCACCTTGCGTCTGGGAGGCATCCTGCGAGAGGCCGAATTCTAGGACGCACCCGGCAATTTAAGGCCGCAGGACCCTGAACCATGGTACAGGCTTTTTCCCTGGGAAACAAAACTCACAAGCCACTGTTCTGGGTGTCAGTTTTCAGGACCCACTTGGCACTCTCAAACCAGACCAAGTTGGCACTGGTGCCACCTTGCGTCTGGGAGGCATCCTGCAAGACGCCGAATTCCAGGAGGCACCCGGCAATTTAAGGCCGCAGGCCCCTGAACCATTGTACAGGCTTTTTCCCTGGGAAACAAAACTCACAAGGCTCTGTTCTGGGTGTCAGTTTCCCGGACCCACTTGGCACTCTTAAACCAGACCAAGTTGGCACTGGTGTCATGTTGCGCCTGGGAGGCATTTTGTGAGAGGCGGATCTCCAGAAGGCACCCGGCAATTTAAGGCCGCAGGACCCTGAACCATGGTACAGGCTTTTTCCCTGGGAAACAAAACTCACAAGCCACTGTTCTGGGTGTCAGTTTTCAGGACCCACTTGACACTCTCAAAGCAGACCAAGTTGGCACTGGTGCCACCTTGCGTCTGGGAGGCATCCTGCGAGAGGCGCAATTTCAGTAGACACCCGGCAATTTAAGGCTGCAGGACCCTGAACCATTGTACAGGCTTTTTCCCTGGGAAACAAAACTCACAAGCCACTGTTCTGGGTGTCAGTTTTCAGGACCCACTTGGCACTCTTAAACCAGACCAAGTGTGCACTGGTGTCATGTTGCGCCTGGGAGGCATCCTGTGAGATGCGGAATTCCAGGATTCACCCGGCAATTTAAGGCCGCAGGACCCTGAACCATTGTACAGGCTTTTTCCCTGGGAAACAAAACTCACAAGCCACTGTTCTGGGTGTCAGTTTGCAGGACCCACTTGGCACGCTTAAACAAGACCAAGTTTGAACTGGTGCCACCTTGTGTCTGGGAGGCATCCTGCGAGAGGCCAAATTCCAGGAGGCACCCGGCAATTTAAGGCCGCAGGACCCTGAACCATAGTACAGGCTTTTTCCCTGGAAAACAAAACTCACAAGCCACTGTTCTGGGTGTCAGTTTGCAGGACCCACTTGGCACTCTTAAACAAGACCAAGTTGGAACTGGTGCCACCTTGTGTCTGGGAGGCATCCTGCGAGTAGCCGAATTCCAGGAGGCACCCGGCAATTTAAGGCTTCAGGCCCCTGAACCATTGTACAGGCTTTTTCCCTGGGAAACAAAACTCACAAGCCACTGTTCTGGGTGTCAGTTTTCAGGACCCACTTGGCACTCTTAAACCAGACCAAGTTGGCACTGGTGCCACCTTGCGTCTTAGAGGCATCCTGCGAGAGGCCGAATTCTAGGAGGCACCCGGCAATTTAAGGCCGCAGGACCCTGAACCATTGTACAGGCTTTTTCCCTGGGAAACAAAACTCACAAGCCACTGTTCTGGGTGTCAGTTTGCAGGACCCACCTTACACTCTCAAACCAGACCAAGTTGGCACTGGTGCCACCTTGCATCTGGGAGGCATCCTGCGAGAGGCGGAATTCCAGGAGGCACCTGGCAATTTAAGGCCGCAGAACCCAAAACCATTCTACAGGCTTTTTCCCTGGGAAACAAAACTCACAAGCCACTGTTCTGGGTGTCAGTTTTCAGGACCCACTTGACACTCTTAAACCAGACCAAGTTGGCACTGGTGCCACCTTGCGTCTGGGAGGCATCCTGCGAGAGGCGGATGTCCATGTGGCTCCCGGCAATTTAAGGCCGCAGGCCCCTGAACCATTTTACAGGCTTTTTCCCTGGGAAACAAAACTCACAAGCCACTGTTCTGGGTGCCAGTTTTCAGGACCCACTTGGCACTCTTAAACCAGACCAAGTTGGCACAGGTGTTGCTTAGCGTCTCGGAAACATCTGGCGAGATGCGGAATTCCAGGATTCACCTGGCAATTTAAGGCCGCAGGACCCTGAACCATTGTACAGGCTTTTTCCCTGGGAAACAAAACTCACAAGCCACTGTTCTGGGTGTCAGTTTTCAGGACCCACTTGGCACTCTTAAACCAGACCAAGTTGGCACTGGTGTCATGTTGCGCCTGGGAGGCATCCTGTGAGAGGCGGATCTCCAGGAGGCACCCGGCAATTTAAGGCCTCAGGCCCCTGAACCACTGTACAGGCTTTTTCCCTGGGAAACAAAACTCACAAGCCACTGTTCTGGGTATCAGTTTGCAGGACCCACTTGGCACGCTTAAACAAGACCAAGTTTGAACTGGTGCCACCTTGTGTCTGGGAGGCATCCTGCGAGTAGCCGAATTCCAGGAGGCACCCGGCAATTTAAGGCCGCAGGACCCTGAACCATTGTACAGGCTTTTTCCCTGGGAAAGAAAACTCACAAGCCACTGTTCTGGGTGTCAGTTTTCAGGACCAACTTGACACTCTCAAAGCAGACCAAGTTGGCAATGGTGCCACCTTGCGTCTGGGAGGCATCCTGCGAGAGGCGCAATTCCAGGAGGCACCCGGCAATTTAAGTCCGCAGGACCCTGAACCATTGTACAGGCTTTTTCCCTGGGAAACAAAACTCACAAGCCACTGTTCTGGGTGTCAGTTTTCAGGACCCACTTGGCAATCTCAAACCAGACCAAGTTGGCACTGGTGTCTGGTTGCGCCTTGGCGGCATCCTGTGAGGGGCGGATCTCCAGGAGGCACCTTGCAATTTAAGGCCGCAGGACGCTGAACCATTTTACAGGCTTTTTCCCTGGGAAAGAAAACTCACAAGCCACTGTTCTGGGTGTCAGTTTGCAGGAGCCACCTGGCACTCTCAAACCAGACCAAGTTGGCACTGGTGCCACCTTGCGTCTGGGAGGCATCCTGCGAGAGGCGGAATTCCAGGAGGCACCCGGCAATTTAAGGCCGCAGGACCCTGAACCATTGTACAGGCTTTTTCCCTGGGAAACAAAACTCAGAAGCCACTGTTCTGGGTGTCAGTTTTCAGGACCAACTTGACACTCTCAAAGCAGACCAAGTTGGCACTGGTGCCACCTTGCGTCTGGGAGGCATCCTGCAAGACGCCGAATTCCAGGAGGCACCCGGCAATTTAAGTCCGCAGGACCCTGAACCATTGTACAGGCTTTTTCCCTGGCAAACAAAACTCACAAGCCACTGTTCTGGGTGTCAGTTTTCAGGACCCACTTGACACTCTCAAACCAGACCAAGTTGGCACTGGTGCCACCTTGCGTCTGGGAGGCATCCTGCGAGAGGCGCAATTCCAGGAGGCACCCGGCAATTTAAGGCCTCAGGCCCCTGAACCATTTTACAGGCTTTTTCCCTGGGAAACAAAACTCACAAGCCACTGTTCTGGGTGTCAGTTTTCAGGACCCACTTGGCACTCTTAAACCAGACCAAGTTGGCACTGGTGCCACCTTGCGTCTGGGAGGCATCCTGCGAGAGGCCGAATTCTAGTAGGCACCCGGAAATTTAAGGCCGCAGGACCCTGAACCATTGTACAGGCTTTTTCCCTGGGAAACAAAACTCACAAGCCACTGTTCTGGGTGTCAGTTTTCAGGACCCACTTGGCACTCTCAAACCAGACCAAGTTGGCACTGGTGTCATGTTGCGCCTGGGAGGCATCCTGCGAGAGGCGGATCTCCGGGAGGCAGCCGGCAATTTAAGGCCTCAGGCCCCTGAACCATTTTACAGGCTTTTTCCCTGGGAAAGAAAACTCACAAGCCTCTGTTCTGGGTGTCAGTTTTCAGGACCCACTTGGCACTCTTAAACCAGACCAAGTTGGCACTGGTGCCACCTTGCGTCTGGGAGGCATCCTGCGAGAGGCCGAATTCTAGGACGCACCCGGCAATTTAAGGCCGCAGGACCCTGAACCATGGTACAGGCTTTTTCCCTGGGAAACAAAACTCACAAGCCACTGTTCTGGGTGTCAGTTTTCAGGACCCACTTGGCACTCTCAAACCAGACCAAGTTGGCACTGGTGCCACCTTGCGTCTGGGAGGCATCCTGCAAGACGCCGAATTCCAGGAGGCACCCGGCAATTTAAGGCCGCAGGCCCCTGAACCATTGTACAGGCTTTTTCCCTGGGAAACAAAACTCTCAAGGCTCTGTTCTGGGTGTCAGTTTCCCGGACCCACTTGGCACTCTTAAACCAGACCAAGTTGGCACTGGTGTCATGTTGCGCCTGGGAGGCATTTTGTGAGAGGCGGATCTCCAGAAGGCACCCGGCAATTTAAGGCCGCAGGACCCTGAACCATGGTACAGGCTTTTTCCCTGGGAAACAAAACTCACAAGCCACTGTTCTGGGTGTCAGTTTTCAGGACCCACTTGACACTCTCAAAGCAGACCAAGTTGGCACTGGTGCCACCTTGCGTCTGGGAGGCATCCTGCGAGAGGCGCAATTTCAGTAGACACCCGGCAATTTAAGACTGCAGGACCCTGAACCATTGTACAGGCTTTTTCCCTGGGAAACAAAACTCACAAGCCACTGTTCTGGGTGTCAGTTTTAAGGACCCACTTGGCACTCTTAAACCAGACCAAGTGTGCACTGGTGTCATGTTGCGCCTGGGAGGCATCCTGTGAGATGCGGAATTCCAGGATTCACCCGGCAATTTAAGGCCGCAGGACCCTGAACCATTGTACAGGCTTTTTCCCTGGGAAACAAAACTCACAAGCCACTGTTCTGGGTGTCAGTTTGCAGGACCCACTTGGCACGCTTAAACAAGACCAAGTTTGAACTGGTGCCACCTTGTGTCTGGGAGGCATCCTGCGAGAGGCCAAATTCCAGGAGGCACCCGGCAATTTAAGGCCGCAGGACCCTGAACCATAGTACAGGCTTTTTCCCTGGAAAACAAAACTCACAAGCCACTGTTCTGGGTGTCAGTTTGCAGGACCCACTTGGCACTCTTAAACAAGACCAAGTTGGAACTGGTGCCACCTTGTGTCTGGGAGGCATCCTGCGAGTAGCCGAATTCCAGGAGGCACCCGGCAATTTAAGGCTTCAGGCCCCTGAACCATTGTACAGGCTTTTTCCCTGGGAAAGAAAACTCACAAGCCACTGTTCTGGGTGTCAGTTTTCAGGACCCACTTGGCACTCTTAAACCAGACCAAGTTGGCACTGGTGCCACCTTGCGTCTGAGAGGCATCCTGCGAGAGGCCGAATTCTAGGAGGCACCCGGCAATTTAAGGCCGCAGGACCCTGAACCATTGTACAGGCTTTTTCCCTGGGAAACAAAACTCACAAGCCACTGTTCTGGGTGTCAGTTTGCAGGACCCACCTTACACTCTCAAACCAGACCAAGTTGGCACTGGTGCCACCTTGCATCTGGGAGGCATCCTGCGAGAGGCGGAATTCCAGGAGGCACCTGGCAATTTAAGGCCGCAGAACCCAAAACCATTCTACAGGCTTTTTCCCTGGGAAACAAAACTCACAAGCCACTGTTCTGGGTGTCAGTTTTCAGGACCCACTTGACACTCTCAAAGCAGACCAAGTTGGCACTGGTGCCACCTTGCGTCTGGGAGGCATCCTGCGAGAGGCGGATGTCCATGTGGCTCCCGGCAATTTAAGGCCGCAGGCCCCTGAACCATTTTACAGGCTTTTTCCCTGGGAAACAAAACTCACAAGCCACTGTTCTGGGTGCCAGTTTTCAGGACCCACTTGGCACTCTTAAACCAGACCAAGTTGGCACAGGTGTTGCTTAGCGTCTCGGAAACATCTGGCGAGATGCGGAATTCCAGGATTCACCCGGCAATTTAAGGCCGCAGGACCCTGAACCATTGTACAGGCTTTTTCCCTGGGAAACAAAACTCACAAGCCACTGTTCTGGGTGTCAGTTTTCAGGACCCACTTGGCACTCTTAAACCAGACCAAGTGTGCACTGGTGTCATGTTGCGCCTGGGAGGCATCCTGTGAGAGGCGGATCTCCAGGAGGCACCCGGCAATTTAAGGCCTCAGGCCCCTGAACCACTGTATAGGCTTTTTCCCTGGGAAACAAAACTCACAAGCCACTGTTCTGGGTATCAGTTTGCAGGACCCACTTGGCACGCTTAAACAAGACCAAGTTTGAACTGGTGCCACCTTGTGTCTGGGAGGCATCCTGCGAGTAGCCGAATTCCAGGAGGCACCCGGCAATTTAAGGCCGCAGGACCCTGAACCATTGTACAGGCTTTTTCCCTGGGAAAGAAAACTCACAAGCCACTGTTCTGGGTGTCAGTTTTAAGGACCAACTTGACACTCTCAAAGCAGACCAAGTTGGCAATGGTGCCACCTTGCGTCTGGGAGGCATCCTGCGAGAGGCGCAATTCCAGGAGGCACCCGGCAATTTAAGTCCGCAGGACCCTGAACCATTGTACAGGCTTTTTCCCTGGGAAACAAAACTCACAAGCCACTGTTCTGGGTGTCAGTTTTCAGGACCCACTTGGCAATCTCAAACCAGACCAAGTTGGCACTGGTGTCTGGTTGCGCCTTGGCGGCATCCTGTGAGAGGCGGATCTCCAGGAGGCACCTTGCAATTTAAGGCCGCAGGACGCTGAACCATTTTACAGGCTTTTTCCCTGGGAAAGAAAACTCACAAGCCACTGTTCTGGGTGTCAGTTTGCAGGAGCCACCTGGCACTCTCAAACCAGACCAAGTTGGCACTGGTGCCACCTTGCGTCTGGGAGGCATCCTGCGAGAGGCGGAATTCCAGGAGGCACCCGGCAATTTAAGGCCGTAGGACCCTGAACCATTGTACAGGCTTTTTCCCTGGGAAACAAAACTCACAAGCCACTGTTCTGGGTGTCAGTTTTCAGGACCAACTTGACACTCTCAAAGCAGACCAAGTTGGCAATGGTGCCACCTTGCGTCTGGGAGGCATCCTGCGAGAGGCGCAATTCCAGGAGGCACCCGGCAATTTAAGTCCGCAGGACCCTGAACCATTGTACAGGCTTTTTCCCTGGGAAACAAAACTCACAAGCAGCTGTTCTGGGTGTCAGTTTTCAGGACCCACTTGACACTCTCAAACCAGACCAAGTTGGCACTGGTGCCACCTTGCGTCTGGGAGGCATCCTGCGAGAGGCGCAATTCCAGGAGGCACCCGGCAATTTAAGGCCTCAGGCCCCTGAACCATTGTACAGGCTTTTTCCCTGGGAAACAAAACTCACAAGCCACTGTTCTGGGTGTCAGTTTTCAGGACCCACTTGGCACTCTTAAACCAGACCAAGTTGGCACTGGTGCCACCTTGCGTCTGGGAGGCATCCTGCGAGAGGCCGAATTCTAGGAGGCACCCGGAAATTTAAGGCCGCAGGACCCTGAACCATTGTACAGGCTTTTTCCCTGGGAAACAAAACTCACAAGCCACTGTTCCGGGTGTCAGTTTTCAGGACCCACTTGGCACTCTCAAACCAGACCAAGTTGGCACTGGTGTCATGTTGCGCCTGGGAGGCATCCTGCGAGAGGCGGATCTCCGGGAGGCAGCCGGCAATTTAAGGCCTCAGGCCCCTGAACCATTTTACAGGCTTTTTCCCTGGGAAAGAAAACTCACAAGCCTCTGTTCTGGGTGTCAGTTTTCAGGACCCACTTGGCACTCTTAAACCAGACCAAGTTGGCACTGGTGCCACCTTGCGTCTGGGAGGCATCCTGCGAGAGGCCGAATTCTAGGACGCACCCGGCAATTCAAGGCCGCAGGACCCTGAACCATGGTACAGGCTTTTTCCCTGGGAAACAAAACTCACAAGCCACTGTTCTGGGTGTCAGTTTTCAGGACCCACTTGGCACTCTCAAACCAGACCAAGTTGGCACTGGTGCCACCTTGCGTCTGGGAGGCATCCTGCAAGACGCCGAATTCCAGGAGGCACCCGGCAATTTAAGGCCTCAGGCCCCTGAACCATTGTACAGGCTTTTTCCCTGGGAAACAAAACTCACAAGGCTCTGTTCTGGGTGTCAGTTTCCCGGACCTACTTGGCACTCTTAAACCAGACCAAGTTGGCACTGGTGTCATGTTGCGCCTGGGAGGCATTTTGTGAGAGGCGGATCTCCAGAAGGCACCCGGCAATTTAAGGCCGCAGGACCCTGAACCATGGTACAGGCTTTTTCCCTGGGAAACAAAACTCACAAGCCACTGTTCTGGGTGTCAGTTTTCAGGACCCACTTGACACTCTCAAAGCAGACCAAGTTGGCACTGGTGCCACCTTGCGTCTGGGAGGCATCCTGCGAGAGGCGCAATTTCAGTAGACACCCGGCAATTTAAGGCTGCAGGACCCTGAACCATTGTACAGGCTTTTTCCCTGGGAAACAAAACTCACAAGCCACTGTTCTGGGTGTCAGTTTTCAGGACCCACTTGGCACTCTTAAACCAGACCAAGTGTGCACTGGTGTCATGTTGCGCCTGGGAGGCATCCTGTGAGATGCGGAATTCCAGGATTCACCCGGCAATTTAAGGCCGCAGGACCCTGAACCATTGTACAGGCTTTTTCCCTGGGAAACAAAACTCACAAGCCACTGTTCTGGGTGTCAGTTTTCAGGACCCACTTGGCACGCTTAAACAAGACCAAGTTTGAACTGGTGCCACCTTGTGTCTGGGAGGCATCCTGCGAGAGGCCAAATTCCAGGAGGCACCCGGCAATTTAAGGCCGCAGGACCCTGAACCATAGTACAGGCTTTTTCCCTGGAAAACAAAACTCACAAGCCACTGTTCTGGGTGTCAGTTTGCAGGACCCACTTGGCACTCTTAAACAAGACCAAGTTGGAACTGGTGCCACCTTGTGTCTGGGAGGCATCCTGCGAGTAGCCGAATTCCAGGAGGCACCCGGCAATTTAAGGCTTCAGGCCCCTGAACCATTGTACAGGCTTTTTCCCTGGGAAAGAAAACTCACAAGCCACTGTTCTGGGTGTCAGTTTTCAGGACCCACTTGGCACTCTTAAACCAGACCAAGTTGGCACTGGTGCCACCTTGCGTCTTAGAGGCATCCTGCGAGAGGCCGAATTCTAGGAGGCACCCGGCAATTTAAGGCCGCAGGACCCTGAACCATTGTACAGGCTTTTTCCCTGGGAAACAAAACTCACAAGCCACTGTTCTGGGTGTCAGTTTGCAGGACCCACCTTACACTCTCAAACCAGACCAAGTTGGCACTGGTGCCACCTTGCATCTGGGAGGCATCCTGCGAGAGGCGGAATTCCAGGAGGCACCTGGCAATTTAAGGCCGCAGAACCCAAAACCATTCTACAGGCTTTTTCCCTGGGAAACAAAACTCACAAGCCACTGTTCTGGGTGTCAGTTTTCAGGACCCACTTGACACTCTTAAACCAGACCAAGTTGGCACTGGTGCCACCTTGCGTCTGGGAGGCATCCTGCGAGAGGCGGATGTCCATGTGGCTCCCGGCAATTTAAGGCCGCAGGCCCCTGAACCATTTTACAGGCTTTTTCCCTGGGAAACAAAACTCACAAGCCACTGTTCTGGGTGCCAGTTTTCAGGACCCACTTGGCACTCTTAAACCAGACCAAGTTGGCACAGGTGTTGCTTAGCGTCTCGGAAACATCTGGCGAGATGCGGAATTCCAGGATTCACCTGGCAATTTAAGGCCGCAGGACCCTGAACCATTGTACAGGCTTTTTCCCTGGGAAACAAAACTCACAAGCCACTGTTCTGGGTGTCAGTTTTCAGGACCCACTTGGCACTCTTAAACCAGACCAAGTGTGCACTGGTGTCATGTTGCGCCTGGGAGGCATCCTGTGAGAGGCGGATCTCCAGGAGGCACCCGGCAATTTAAGGCCTCAGGCCCCTGAACCACTGTACAGGCTTTTTCCCTGGGAAACAAAACTCACAAGCCACTGTTCTGGGTATCAGTTTGCAGGACCCACTTGGCACGCTTAAACAAGACCAAGTTTGAACTGGTGCCACCTTGTGTCTGGGAGGCATCCTGCGAGTAGCCGAATTCCAGGAGGCACCCGGCAATTTAAGGCCGCAGGACCCTGAACCATTGTACAGGCTTTTTCCCTGGGAAAGAAAACTCACAAGCCACTGTTCTGGGTGTCAGTTTTCAGGACCAACTTGACACTCTCAAAGCAGACCAAGTTGGCAATGGTGCCACCTTGCGTCTGGGAGGCATCCTGCGAGAGGCGCAATTCCAGGAGGCACCCGGCAATTTAAGTCCGCAGGACCTTGAACCATTGTACAGGCTTTTTCCCTGGGAAACAAAACTCACAAGCCACTGTTCTGGGTGTCAGTTTTCAGGACCCACTTGGCAATCTCAAACCAGACCAAGTTGGCACTGGTGTCTGGTTGCGCCTTGGCGGCATCCTGTGAGAGGCGGATCTCCAGGAGGCACCTTGCAATTTAAGGCCGCAGGACGCTGAACCATTTTACAGGCTTTTTCCCTGGGAAAGAAAACTCACAAGCCACTGTTCTGGGTGTCAGTTTGCAGGAGCCACCTGGCACTCTCAAACCAGACCAAGTTGGCACTGGTGCCACCTTGCGTCTGGGAGGCATCCTGCGAGAGGCGGAATTCCAGGAGGCACCCGGCAATTTAAGGCCGCAGGACCCTGAACCATTGTACAGGCTTTTTCCCTGGGAAACAAAACTCAGAAGCCACTGTTCTGGGTGTCAGTTTTCAGGACCAACTTGACACTCTCAAAGCAGACCAAGTTGGCAATGGTGCCACCTTGCGTCTGGGAGGCATCCTGCGAGAGGCGCAATTCCAGGAGGCACCCGGCAATTTAAGTCCGCAGGACCCTGAACCATTGTACAGGCTTTTTCCCTGGCAAACAAAACTCACAAGCCACTGTTCTGGGTGTCAGTTTTCAGGACCCACTTGACACTCTCAAACCAGACCAAGTTGGCACTGGTGCCACCTTGCGTCTGGGAGGCATCCTGCGAGAGGCGCAATTCCAGGAGGCACCCGGCAATTTAAGGCCTCAGGCCCCTGAACCATTTTACAGGCTTTTTCCCTGGGAAACAAAACTCACAAGCCACTGTTCTGGGTGTCAGTTTTCAGGACCCACTTGGCACTCTTAAACCAGACCAAGTTGGCACTGGTGCCACCTTGCGTCTGGGAGGCATCCTGCGAGAGGCCGAATTCTAGGAGGCACCCGGAAATTTAAGGCCGCAGGACCCTGAACCATTGTACAGGCTTTTTCCCTGGGAAACAAAACTCACAAGCCACTGTTCTGGGTGTCAGTTTTCAGGACCCACTTGGCACTCTCAAACCAGACCAAGTTGGCACTGGTGTCATGTTGCGCCTGGGAGGCATCCTGCGAGAGGCGGATCTCCGGGAGGCAGCCGGCAATTTAAGGCCTCAGGCCCCTGAACCATTTTACAGGCTTTTTCCCTGGGAAAGAAAACTCACAAGCCTCTGTTCTGGGTGTCAGTTTTCAGGACCCACTTGGCACTCTTAAACCAGACCAAGTTGGCACTGGTGCCACCTTGCGTCTGGGAGGCATCCTGCGAGAGGCCGAATTCTAGGACGCACCCGGCAATTTAAGGCCGCAGGACCCTGAACCATGGTACAGGCTTTTTCCCTGGGAAACAAAACTCACAAGCCACTGTTCTGGGTGTCAGTTTTCAGGACCCACTTGGCACTCTCAAACCAGACCAAGTTGGCACTGGTGCCACCTTGCGTCTGGGAGGCATCCTGCAAGACGCCGAATTCCAGGAGGCACCCGGCAATTTAAGGCCGCAGGCCCCTGAACCATTGTACAGGCTTTTTCCCTGGGAAACAAAACTCACAAGGCTCTGTTCTGGGTGTCAGTTTCCCGGACCCACTTGGCACTCTTAAACCAGACCAAGTTGGCACTGGTGTCATGTTGCGCCTGGGAGGCATTTTGTGAGAGGCGGATCTCCAGAAGGCACCCGGCAATTTAAGGCCGCAGGACCCTGAACCATGGTACAGGCTTTTTCCCTGGGAAACAAAACTCACAAGCCACTGTTCTGGGTGTCAGTTTTCAGGACCCACTTGACACTCTCAAAGCAGACCAAGTTGGCACTGGTGCCACCTTGCGTCTGGGAGGCATCCTGCGAGAGGCGCAATTTCAGTAGACACCCGGCAATTTAAGACTGCAGGACCCTGAACCATTGTACAGGCTTTTTCCCTGGGAAACAAAACTCACAAGCCACTGTTCTGGGTGTCAGTTTTAAGGACCCACTTGGCACTCTTAAACCAGACCAAGTGTGCACTGGTGTCATGTTGCGCCTGGGAGGCATCCTGTGAGATGCGGAATTCCAGGATTCACCCGGCAATTTAAGGCCGCAGGACCCTGAACCATTGTACAGGCTTTTTCCCTGGGAAACAAAACTCACAAGCCACTGTTCTGGGTGTCAGTTTGCAGGACCCACTTGGCACGCTTAAACAAGACCAAGTTTGAACTGGTGCCACCTTGTGTCTGGGAGGCATCCTGCGAGAGGCCAAATTCCAGGAGGCACCCGGCAATTTAAGGCCGCAGGACCCTGAACCATAGTACAGGCTTTTTCCCTGGAAAACAAAACTCACAAGCCACTGTTCTGGGTGTCAGTTTGCAGGACCCACTTGGCACTCTTAAACAAGACCAAGTTGGAACTGGTGCCACCTTGTGTCTGGGAGGCATCCTGCGAGTAGCCGAATTCCAGGAGGCACCCGGCAATTTAAGGCTTCAGGCCCCTGAACCATTGTACAGGCTTTTTCCCTGGGAAAGAAAACTCACAAGCCACTGTTCTGGGTGTCAGTTTTCAGGACCCACTTGGCACTCTTAAACCAGACCAAGTTGGCACTGGTGCCACCTTGCGTCTGAGAGGCATCCTGCGAGAGGCCGAATTCTAGGAGGCACCCGGCAATTTAAGGCCGCAGGACCCTGAACCATTGTACAGGCTTTTTCCCTGGGAAACAAAACTCACAAGCCACTGTTCTGGGTGTCAGTTTGCAGGACCCACCTTACACTCTCAAACCAGACCAAGTTGGCACTGGTGCCACCTTGCATCTGGGAGGCATCCTGCGAGAGGCGGAATTCCAGGAGGCACCTGGCAATTTAAGGCCGCAGAACCCAAAACCATTCTACAGGCTTTTTCCCTGGGAAACAAAACTCACAAGCCACTGTTCTGGGTGTCAGTTTTCAGGACCCACTTGACACTCTCAAAGCAGACCAAGTTGGCACTGGTGCCACCTTGCGTCTGGGAAACATCCTGCGAGAGGCGGATGTCCATGTGGCTCCCGGCAATTTAAGGCCGCAGGCCCCTGAACCATTTTACAGGCTTTTTCCCTGGGAAACAAAACTCACAAGCCACTGTTCTGGGTGCCAGTTTTCAGGACCCACTTGGCACTCTTAAACCAGACCAAGTTGGCACAGGTGTTGCTTAGCGTCTCGGAAACATCTGGCGAGATGCGGAATTCCAGGATTCACCTGGCAATTTAAGGCCGCAGGACCCTGAACCATTGTACAGGCTTTTTCCCTGGGAAACAAAACTCACAAGCCACTGTTCTGGGTGTCAGTTTTCAGGACCCACTTGGCACTCTTAAACCAGACCAAGTGTGCACTGGTGTCATGTTGCGCCTGGGAGGCATCCTGTGAGAGGCGGATCTCCAGGAGGCACCCGGCAATTTAAGGCCTCAGGCCCCTGAACCACTGTATAGGCTTTTTCCCTGGGAAACAAAACTCACAAGCCACTGTTCTGGGTATCAGTTTGCAGGACCCACTTGGCACGCTTAAACAAGACCAAGTTTGAACTGGTGCCACCTTGTGTCTGGGAGGCATCCTGCGAGTAGCCGAATTCCAGGAGGCACCCGGCAATTTAAGGCCGCAGGACCCTGAACCATTGTACAGGCTTTTTCCCTGGGAAAGAAAACTCACAAGCCACTGTTCTGGGTGTCAGTTTTAAGGACCAACTTGACACTCTCAAAGCAGACCAAGTTGGCAATGGTGCCACCTTGCGTCTGGGAGGCATCCTGCGAGAGGCGCAATTCCAGGAGGCACCCGGCAATTTAAGTCCGCAGGACCCTGAACCATTGTACAGGCTTTTTCCCTGGGAAACAAAACTCACAAGCCACTGTTCTGGGTGTCAGTTTTCAGGACCCACTTGGCAATCTCAAACCAGACCAAGTTGGCACTGGTGTCTGGTTGCGCCTTGGCGGCATCCTGTGAGAGGCGGATCTCCAGGAGGCACCTTGCAATTTAAGGCCGCAGGACGCTGAACCATTTTACAGGCTTTTTCCCTGGGAAAGAAAACTCACAAGCCACTGTTCTGGGTGTCAGTTTGCAGGAGCCACCTGGCACTCTCAAACCAGACCAAGTTGGCACTGGTGCCACCTTGCGTCTGGGAGGCATCCTGCGAGAGGCGGAATTCCAGGAGGCACCCGGCAATTTAAGGCCGTAGGACCCTGAACCATTGTACAGGCTTTTTCCCTGGGAAACAAAACTCACAAGCCACTGTTCTGGGTGTCAGTTTTCAGGACCAACTTGACACTCTCAAAGCAGACCAAGTTGGCAATGGTGCCACCTTGCGTCTGGGAGGCATCCTGCGAGAGGCGCAATTCCAGGAGGCACCCGGCAATTTAAGTCCGCAGGACCCTGAACCATTGTACAGGCTTTTTCCCTGGCAAACAAAACTCACAAGCAGCTGTTCTGGGTGTCAGTTTTCAGGACCCACTTGACACTCTCAAACCAGACCAAGTTGGCACTGGTGCCACCTTGCGTCTGGGAGGCATCCTGCGAGAGGCGCAATTCCAGGAGGCACCCGGCAATTTAAGGCCTCAGGCCCCTGAACCATTGTACAGGCTTTTTCCCTGGGAAACAAAACTCACAAGCCACTGTTCTGGGTGTCAGTTTTCAGGACCCACTTGGCACTCTTAAACCAGACCAAGTTGGCACTGGTGCCACCTTGCGTCTGGGAGGCATCCTGCGAGAGGCCGAATTCTAGGAGGCACCCGGAAATTTAAGGCCGCAGGACCCTGAACCATTGTACAGGCTTTTTCCCTGGGAAACAAAACTCACAAGCCACTGTTCCGGGTGTCAGTTTTCAGGACCCACTTGGCACTCTCAAACCAGACCAAGTTGGCACTGGTGTCATGTTGCGCCTGGGAGGCATCCTGCGAGAGGCGGATCTCCGGGAGGCAGCCGGCAATTTAAGGCCTCAGGCCCCTGAACCATTGTACAGGCTTTTTCCCTGGGAAAGAAAACTCACAAGCCTCTGTTCTGGGTGTCAGTTTTCAGGACCCACTTGGCACTCTTAAACCAGACCAAGTTGGCACTGGTGCCACCTTGCGTCTGGGAGGCATCCTGCGAGAGGCCGAATTCTAGGACGCACCCGGCAATTTAAGGCCGCAGGACCCTGAACCATGGTACAGGCTTTTTCCCTGGGAAACAAAACTCACAAGCCACTGTTCTGGGTGTCAGTTTTCAGGACCCACTTGGCACTCTCAAACCAGACCAAGTTGGCACTGGTGCCACCTTGCGTCTGGGAGGCATCCTGCAAGACGCCGAATTCCAGGAGGCACCCGGCAATTTAAGGCCTCAGGCCCCTGAACCATTGTACAGGCTTTTTCCCTGGGAAACAAAACTCACAAGGCTCTGTTCTGGGTGTCAGTTTCCCGGACCCACTTGGCACTCTTAAACCAGACCAAGTTGGCACTGGTGTCATGTTGCGCCTGGGAGGCATTTTGTGAGAGGCGGATCTCCAGAAGGCACCCGGCAATTTAAGGCCGCAGGACTCTGAACCATGGTACAGGCTTTTTCCCTGGGAAACAAAACTCACAAGCCACTGTTCTGGGTGCCAGTTTTCAGGACCCACTTGGCACTCTTAAACCAGACCAAGTGTGCACTGGTGTCATGTTGCGCCTGGGAGGCATCCTGTGAGAGGCGGATCTCCAGGAGGCACCCGGCAATTTAAGGCCTCAGGCCCCTGAACCACTGTACAGGCTTTTTCCCTGGGAAACAAAACTCACAAGCCACTGTTCTGGGTATCAGTTTGCAGGACCCACTTGGCACGCTTAAACAAGACCAAGTTTGAACTGGTGCCACCTTGTGTCTGGGAGGCATCCTGCGAGTAGCCGAATTCCAGGAGGCACCCGGCAATTTAAGGCCGCAGGACCCTGAACCATTGTACAGGCTTTTTCCCTGGGAAAGAAAACTCACAAGCCACTGTTCTGGGTGTCAGTTTTCAGGACCAACTTGACACTCTCAAAGCAGACCAAGTTGGCAATGGTGCCACCTTGCGTCTGGGAGGCATCCTGCGAGAGGCGCAATTCCAGGAGGCACCCGGCAATTTAAGTCCGCAGGAACCTGAACCATTGTACAGGCTTTTTCCCTGGGAAACAAAACTCACAAGCCACTGTTCTGGGTGTCAGTTTTCAGGACCCACTTGGCAATCTCAAACCAGACCAAGTTGGCACTGGTGTCTGGTTGCGCCTTGGCGGCATCCTGTGAGAGGCGGATCTCCAGGAGGCACCTTGCAATTTAAGGCCGCAGGACGCTGAACCATTTTACAGGCTTTTTCCCTGGGAAAGAAAACTCACAAGCCACTGTTCTGGGTGTCAGTTTGCAGGAGCCACCTGGCACTCTCAAACCAGACCAAGTTGGCACTAGTGCCACCTTGCGTCTGGGAGGCATCCTGCGAGAGGCGGAATTCCAGGAGGCACCCGGCAATTTAAGGCCGCAGGACCCTGAACCATTGTACAGGCTTTTTCCCTGGGAAACAAAACTCACAAGCCACTGTTCTGGGTGTCAGTTTTCAGGACCCACTTGGCACTCTCAAACCAGACCAAGTTGGCACTGGTGTCATGTTGCGCCTGGGAGGCATCCTGCGAGAGGCGGATCTCCGGGAGGCAGCCGGCAATTTAAGGCCTCAGGCCCCTGAACCATTTTACAGGCTTTTTCCCTGGGAAAGAAAACTCACAAGCCTCTGTTCTGGGTGTCAGTTTTCAGGACCCACTTGGCACTCTTAAACCAGACCAAGTTGGCACTGGTGCCACCTTGCGTCTGGGAGGCATCCTGCGAGAGGCCGAATTCTAGGACGCACCCGGCAATTTAAGGCCGCAGGACCCTGAACCATGGTACAGGCTTTTTCCCTGGGAAACAAAACTCACAAGCCACTGTTCTGGGTGTCAGTTTTCAGGACCCACTTGGCACTCTCAAACCAGACCAAGTTGGCACTGGTGCCACCTTGCGTCTGGGAGGCATCCTGCAAGACGCCGAATTCCAGGAGGCACCCGGCAATTTAAGGCCGCAGGCCCCTGAACCATTGTACAGGCTTTTTCCCTGGGAAACAAAACTCTCAAGGCTCTGTTCTGGGTGTCAGTTTCCCGGACCCACTTGGCACTCTTAAACCAGACCAAGTTGGCACTGGTGTCATGTTGCGCCTGGGAGGCATTTTGTGAGAGGCGGATCTCCAGAAGGCACCCGGCAATTTAAGGCCGCAGGACCCTGAACCATGGTACAGGCTTTTTCCCTGGGAAACAAAACTCACAAGCCACTGTTCTGGGTGTCAGTTTTCAGGACCCACTTGACACTCTCAAAGCAGACCAAGTTGGCACTGGTGCCACCTTGCGTCTGGGAGGCATCCTGCGAGAGGCGCAATTTCAGTAGACACCCGGCAATTTAAGACTGCAGGACCCTGAACCATTGTACAGGCTTTTTCCCTGGGAAACAAAACTCACAAGCCACTGTTCTGGGTGTCAGTTTTAAGGACCCATTTGGCACTCTTAAACCAGACCAAGTGTGCACTGGTGTCATGTTGCGCCTGGGAGGCATCCTGTGAGATGCGGAATTCCAGGATTCACCCGGCAATTTAAGGCCGCAGGACCCTGAACCATTGTACAGGCTTTTTCCCTGGGAAACAAAACTCACAAGCCACTGTTCTGGGTGTCAGTTTGCAGGACCCACTTGGCACGCTTAAACAAGACCAAGTTTGAACTGGTGCCACCTTGTGTCTGGGAGGCATCCTGCGAGAGGCCAAATTCCAGGAGGCACCCGGCAATTTAAGGCCGCAGGACCCTGAACCATAGTACAGGCTTTTTCCCTGGAAAACAAAACTCACAAGCCACTGTTCTGGGTGTCAGTTTGCAGGACCCACTTGGCACTCTTAAACAAGACCAAGTTGGAACTGGTGCCACCTTGTGTCTGGGAGGCATCCTGCGAGTAGCCGAATTCCAGGAGGCACCCGGCAATTTAAGGCTTCAGGCCCCTGAACCATTGTACAGGCTTTTTCCCTGGGAAAGAAAACTCACAAGCCACTGTTCTGGGTGTCAGTTTTCAGGACCCACTTGGCACTCTTAAACCAGACCAAGTTGGCACTGGTGCCACCTTGCGTCTGAGAGGCATCCTGCGAGAGGCCGAATTCTAGGAGGCACCCGGCAATTTAAGGCCGCAGGACCCTGAACCATTGTACAGGCTTTTTCCCTGGGAAACAAAACTCACAAGCCACTGTTCTGGGTGTCAGTTTGCAGGACCCACCTTACACTCTCAAACCAGACCAAGTTGGCACTGGTGCCACCTTGCATCTGGGAGGCATCCTGCGAGAGGCGGAATTCCAGGAGGCACCTGGCAATTTAAGGCCGCAGAACCCAAAACCATTCTACAGGCTTTTTCCCTGGGAAACAAAACTCACAAGCCACTGTTCTGGGTGTCAGTTTTCAGGACCCACTTGACACTCTCAAAGCAGACCAAGTTGGCACTGGTGCCACCTTGCGTCTGGGAGGCATCCTGCGAGAGGCGGATGTCCATGTGGCTCCCGGCAATTTAAGGCCGCAGGCCCCTGAACCATTTTACAGGCTTTTTCCCTGGGAAACAAAACTCACAAGCCACTGTTCTGGGTGCCAGTTTTCAGGACCCACTTGGCACTCTTAAACCAGACCAAGTTGGCACAGGTGTTGCTTAGCGTCTCGGAAACATCTGGCGAGATGCGGAATTCCAGGATTCACCTGGCAATTTAAGGCCGCAGGACCCTGAACCATTGTACAGGCTTTTTCCCTGGGAAACAAAACTCACAAGCCACTGTTCTGGGTGTCAGTTTTCAGGACCCACTTGGCACTCTTAAACCAGACCAAGTGTGCACTGGTGTCATGTTGCGCCTGGGAGGCATCCTGTGAGAGGCGGATCTCCAGGAGGCACCCGGCAATTTAAGGCCTCAGGCCCCTGAACCACTGTATAGGCTTTTTCCCTGGGAAACAAAACTCACAAGCCACTGTTCTGGGTATCAGTTTGCAGGACCCACTTGGCACGCTTAAACAAGACCAAGTTTGAACTGGTGCCACCTTGTGTCTGGGAGGCATCCTGCGAGTAGCCGAATTCCAGGAGGCACCCGGCAATTTAAGGCCGCAGGACCCTGAACCATTGTACAGGCTTTTTCCCTGGGAAAGAAAACTCACAAGCCACTGTTCTGGGTGTCAGTTTTAAGGACCAACTTGACACTCTCAAAGCAGACCAAGTTGGCAATGGTGCCACCTTGCGTCTGGGAGGCATCCTGCGAGAGGCGCAATTCCAGGAGGCACCCGGCAATTTAAGTCCGCAGGACCCTGAACCATTGTACAGGCTTTTTCCCTGGGAAACAAAACTCACAAGCCACTGTTCTGGGTGTCAGTTTTCAGGACCCACTTGGCAATCTCAAACCAGACCAAGTTGGCACTGGTGTCTGGTTGCGCCTTGGCGGCATCCTGTGAGAGGCGGATCTCCAGGAGGCACCTTGCAATTTAAGGCCGCAGGACGCTGAACCATTTTACAGGCTTTTTCCCTGGGAAAGAAAACTCACAAGCCACTGTTCTGGGTGTCAGTTTGCAGGAGCCACCTGGCACTCTCAAACCAGACCAAGTTGGCACTGGTGCCACCTTGCGTCTGGGAGGCATCCTGCGAGAGGCGGAATTCCAGGAGGCACCCGGCAATTTAAGGCCGTAGGACCCTGAACCATTGTACAGGCTTTTTCCCTGGGAAACAAAACTCACAAGCCACTGTTCTGGGTGTCAGTTTTCAGGACCAACTTGACACTCTCAAAGCAGACCAAGTTGGCAATGGTGCCACCTTGCGTCTGGGAGGCATCCTGCGAGAGGCGCAATTCCAGGAGGCACCCGGCAATTTAAGTCCGCAGGACCCTGAACCATTGTACAGGCTTTTTCCCTGGGAAACAAAACTCACAAGCAGCTGTTCTGGGTGTCAGTTTTCAGGACCCACTTGACACTCTCAAACCAGACCAAGTTGGCACTGGTGCCACCTTGCGTCTGGGAGGCATCCTGCGAGAGGCGCAATTCCAGGAGGCACCCGGCAATTTAAGGCCTCAGGCCCCTGAACCATTGTACAGGCTTTTTCCCTGGGAAACAAAACTCACAAGCCACTGTTCTGGGTGTCAGTTTTCAGGACCCACTTGGCACTCTTAAACCAGACCAAGTTGGCACTGGTGCCACCTTGCGTCTGGGAGGCATCCTGCGAGAGGCCGAATTCTAGGAGGCACCCGGAAATTTAAGGCCGCAGGACCCTGAACCATTGTACAGGCTTTTTCCCTGGGAAACAAAACTCACAAGCCACTGTTCCGGGTGTCAGTTTTCAGGACCCACTTGGCACTCTCAAACCAGACCAAGTTGGCACTGGTGTCATGTTGCGCCTGGGAGGCATCCTGCGAGAGGCGGATCTCCGGGAGGCAGCCGGCAATTTAAGGCCTCAGGCCCCTGAACCATTTTACAGGCTTTTTCCCTGGGAAAGAAAACTCACAAGCCTCTGTTCTGGGTGTCAGTTTTCAGGACCCACTTGGCACTCTTAAACCAGACCAAGTTGGCACTGGTGCCACCTTGCGTCTGGGAGGCATCCTGCGAGAGGCCGAATTCTAGGACGCACCCGGCAATTCAAGGCCGCAGGACCCTGAACCATGGTACAGGCTTTTTCCCTGGGAAACAAAACTCACAAGCCACTGTTCTGGGTGTCAGTTTTCAGGACCCACTTGGCACTCTCAAACCAGACCAAGTTGGCACTGGTGCCACCTTGCGTCTGGGAGGCATCCTGCAAGACGCCGAATTCCAGGAGGCACCCGGCAATTTAAGGCCTCAGGCCCCTGAACCATTGTACAGGCTTTTTCCCTGGGAAACAAAACTCACAAGGCTCTGTTCTGGGTGTCAGTTTCCCGGACCCACTTGGCACTCTTAAACCAGACCAAGTTGGCACTGGTGTCATGTTGCGCCTGGGAGGCATTTTGTGAGAGGCGGATCTCCAGAAGGCACCCGGCAATTTAAGGCCGCAGGACCCTGAACCATGGTACAGGCTTTTTCCCTGGGAAACAAAACTCACAAGCCACTGTTCTGGGTGTCAGTTTTCAGGACCCACTTGACACTCTCAAAGCAGACCAAGTTGGCACTGGTGCCACCTTGCGTCTGGGAGGCATCCTGCGAGAGGCGCAATTTCAGTAGACACCCGGCAATTTAAGGCTGCAGGACCCTGAACCATTGTACAGGCTTTTTCCCTGGGAAACAAAACTCACAAGCCACTGTTCTGGGTGTCAGTTTTCAGGACCCACTTGGCACTCTTAAACCAGACCAAGTGTGCACTGGTGTCATGTTGCGCCTGGGAGGCATCCTGTGAGATGCGGAATTCCAGGATTCACCCGGCAATTTAAGGCCGCAGGACCCTGAACCATTGTACAGGCTTTTTCCCTGGGAAACAAAACTCACAAGCCACTGTTCTGGGTGTCAGTTTGCAGGACCCACTTGGCACGCTTAAACAAGACCAAGTTTGAACTGGTGCCACCTTGTGTCTGGGAGGCATCCTGCGAGAGGCCAAATTCCAGGAGGCACCCGGCAATTTAAGGCCGCAGGACCCTGAACCATAGTACAGGCTTTTTCCCTGGAAAACAAAACTCACAAGCCACTGTTCTGGGTGTCAGTTTGCAGGACCCACTTGGCACTCTTAAACAAGACCAAGTTGGAACTGGTGCCACCTTGTGTCTGGGAGGCATCCTGCGAGTAGCCGAATTCCAGGAGGCACCCGGCAATTTAAGGCTTCAGGCCCCTGAACCATTGTACAGGCTTTTTCCCTGGGAAACAAAACTCACAAGCCACTGTTCTGGGTGTCAGTTTTCAGGACCCACTTGGCACTCTTAAACCAGACCAAGTTGGCACTGGTGCCACCTTGCGTCTTAGAGGCATCCTGCGAGAGGCCGAATTCTAGGAGGCACCCGGCAATTTAAGGCCGCAGGACCCTGAACCATTGTACAGGCTTTTTCCCTGGGAAACAAAACTCACAAGCCACTGTTCTGGGTGTCAGTTTGCAGGACCCACCTTACACTCTCAAACCAGACCAAGTTGGCACTGGTGCCACCTTGCATCTGGGAGGCATCCTGCGAGAGGCGGAATTCCAGGAGGCACCTGGCAATTTAAGGCCGCAGAACCCAAAACCATTGTACAGGCTTTTTCCCTGGGAAACAAAACTCACAAGCCACTGTTCTGGGTGTCAGTTTTCAGGACCCACTTGACACTCTTAAACCAGACCAAGTTGGCACTGGTGCCACCTTGCGTCTGGGAGGCATCCTGCGAGAGGCGGATGTCCATGTGGCTCCCAGCAATTTAAGGCCGCAGGCCCCTGAACCATTTTACAGGCTTTTTCCCTGGGAAACAAAACTCACAAGCCACTGTTCTGGGTGCCAGTTTTCAGGACCCACTTGGCACTCTTAAACCAGACCAAGTTGGCACAGGTGTTGCTTAGCGTCTCGGAAACATCTGGCGAGATGCGGAATTCCAGGATTCACCTGGCAATTTAAGGCCGCAGGACCCTGAACCATTGTACAGGCTTTTTCCCTGGGAAACAAAACTCACAAGCCACTGTTCTGGGTGTCAGTTTTCAGGACCCACTTGGCACTCTTAAACCAGACCAAGTGTGCACTGGTGTCATGTTGCGCCTGGGAGGCATCCTGTGAGAGGCGGATCTCCAGGAGGCACCCGGCAATTTAAGGCCTCAGGCCCCTGAACCACTGTACAGGCTTTTTCCCTGGGAAACAAAACTCACAAGCCACTGTTCTGGGTATCAGTTTGCAGGACCCACTTGGCACGCTTAAACAAGACCAAGTTTGAACTGGTGCCACCTTGTGTCTGGGAGGCATCCTGCGAGTAGCCGAATTCCAGGAGGCACCCGGCAATTTAAGGCCGCAGGACCCTGAACCATTGTACAGGCTTTTTCCCTGGGAAAGAAAACTCACAAGCCACTGTTCTGGGTGTCAGTTTTCAGGACCAACTTGACACTCTCAAAGCAGACCAAGTTGGCAATGGTGCCACCTTGCGTCTGGGAGGCATCCTGCGAGAGGCGCAATTCCAGGAGGCACCCGGCAATTTAAGTCCGCAGGACCTTGAACCATTGTACAGGCTTTTTCCCTGGGAAACAAAACTCACAAGCCACTGTTCTGGGTGTCAGTTTTCAGGACCCACTTGGCAATCTCAAACCAGACCATGTTGGCACTGGTGTCTGGTTGCGCCTTGGCGGCATCCTGTGAGAGGCGGATCTCCAGGAGGCACCTTGCAATTTAAGGCCGCAGGACGCTGAACCATTTTACAGGCTTTTTCCCTGGGAAAGAAAACTCACAAGCCACTGTTCTGGGTGTCAGTTTGCAGGAGCCACCTGGCACTCTCAAACCAGACCAAGTTGGCACTGGTGCCACCTTGCGTCTGGGAGGCATCCTGCGAGAGGCGGAATTCCAGGAGGCACCCGGCAATTTAAGGCCGCAGGACCCTGAACCATTGTACAGGCTTTTTCCCTGGGAAACAAAACTCAGAAGCCACTGTTCTGGGTGTCAGTTTTCAGGACCAACTTGACACTCTCAAAGCAGACCAAGTTGGCAATGGTGCCACCTTGCGTCTGGGAGGCATCCTGCGAGAGGCGCAATTCCAGGAGGCACCCGGCAATTTAAGTCCGCAGGACCCTGAACCATTGTACAGGCTTTTTCCCTGGCAAACAAAACTCACAAGCCACTGTTCTGGGTGTCAGTTTTCAGGACCCACTTGACACTCTCAAACCAGACCAAGTTGGCACTGGTGCCACCTTGCGTCTGGGAGGCATCCTGCGAGAGGCGCAATTCCAGGAGGCACCCGGCAATTTAAGGCCTCAGGCCCCTGAACCATTTTACAGGCTTTTTCCCTGGGAAACAAAACTCACAAGCCACTGTTCTGGGTGTCAGTTTTCAGGACCCACTTGGCACTCTTAAACCAGACCAAGTTGGCACTGGTGCCACCTTGCGTCTGGGAGGCATCCTGCGAGAGGCCGAATTCTAGGAGGCACCCGGAAATTTAAGGCCGCAGGACCCTGAACCATTGTACAGGCTTTTTCCCTGGGAAACAAAACTCACAAGCCACTGTTCTGGGTGTCAGTTTTCAGGACCCACTTGGCACTCTCAAACCAGACCAAGTTGGCACTGGTGTCATGTTGCGCCTGGGAGGCATCCTGCGAGAGGCGGATCTCCGGGAGGCAGCCGGCAATTTAAGGCCTCAGGCCCCTGAACCATTTTACAGGCTTTTTCCCTGGGAAAGAAAACTCACAAGCCTCTGTTCTGGGTGTCAGTTTTCAGGACCCACTTGGCACTCTTAAACCAGACCAAGTTGGCACTGGTGCCACCTTGCGTCTGGGAGGCATCCTGCGAGAGGCCGAATTCTAGGACGCACCCGGCAATTTAAGGCCGCAGGACCCTGAACCATGGTACAGGCTTTTTCCCTGGGAAACAAAACTCACAAGCCACTGTTCTGGGTGTCAGTTTTCAGGACCCACTTGGCACTCTCAAACCAGACCAAGTTGGCACTGGTGCCACCTTGCGTCTGGGAGGCATCCTGCAAGACGCCGAATTCCAGGAGGCACCCGGCAATTTAAGGCCGCAGGCCCCTGAACCATTGTACAGGCTTTTTCCCTGGGAAACAAAACTCACAAGGCTCTGTTCTGGGTGTCAGTTTCCCGGACCCACTTGGCACTCTTAAACCAGACCAAGTTGGCACTGGTGTCATGTTGCGCCTGGGAGGCATTTTGTGAGAGGCGGATCTCCAGAAGGCACCCGGCAATTTAAGGCCGCAGGACCCTGAACCATGGTACAGGCTTTTTCCCTGGGAAACAAAACTCACAAGCCACTGTTCTGGGTGTCAGTTTTCAGGACCCACTTGACACTCTCAAAGCAGACCAAGTTGGCACTGGTGCCACCTTGCGTCTGGGAGGCATCCTGCGAGAGGCGCAATTTCAGTAGACACCCGGCAATTTAAGACTGCAGGACCCTGAACCATTGTACAGGCTTTTTCCCTGGGAAACAAAACTCACAAGCCACTGTTCTGGGTGTCAGTTTTAAGGACCCACTTGGCACTCTTAAACCAGACCAAGTGTGCACTGGTGTCATGTTGCGCCTGGGAGGCATCCTGTGAGATGCGGAATTCCAGGATTCACCCGGCAATTTAAGGCCGCAGGACCCTGAACCATTGTACAGGCTTTTTCCCTGGGAAACAAAACTCACAAGCCACTGTTCTGGGTGTCAGTTTGCAGGACCCACTTGGCACGCTTAAACAAGACCAAGTTTGAACTGGTGCCACCTTGTGTCTGGGAGGCATCCTGCGAGAGGCCAAATTCCAGGAGGCACCCGGCAATTTAAGGCCGCAGGACCCTGAACCATAGTACAGGCTTTTTCCCTGGAAAACAAAACTCACAAGCCACTGTTCTGGGTGTCAGTTTGCAGGACCCACTTGGCACTCTTAAACAAGACCAAGTTGGAACTGGTGCCACCTTGTGTCTGGGAGGCATCCTGCGAGTAGCCGAATTCCAGGAGGCACCCGGCAATTTAAGGCTTCAGGCCCCTGAACCATTGTACAGGCTTTTTCCCTGGGAAAGAAAACTCACAAGCCACTGTTCTGGGTGTCAGTTTTCAGGACCCACTTGGCACTCTTAAACCAGACCAAGTTGGCACTGGTGCCACCTTGCGTCTGAGAGGCATCCTGCGAGAGGCCGAATTCTAGGAGGCACCCGGCAATTTAAGGCCGCAGGACCCTGAACCATTGTACAGGCTTTTTCCCTGGGAAACAAAACTCACAAGCCACTGTTCTGGGTGTCAGTTTGCAGGACCCACCTTACACTCTCAAACCAGACCAAGTTGGCACTGGTGCCACCTTGCATCTGGGAGGCATCCTGCGAGAGGCGGAATTCCAGGAGGCACCTGGCAATTTAAGGCCGCAGAACCCAAAACCATTCTACAGGCTTTTTCCCTGGGAAACAAAACTCACAAGCCACTGTTCTGGGTGTCAGTTTTCAGGACCCACTTGACACTCTCAAAGCAGACCAAGTTGGCACTGGTGCCACCTTGCGTCTGGGAGGCATCCTGCGAGAGGCGGATGTCCATGTGGCTCCCGGCAATTTAAGGCCGCAGGCCCCTGAACCATTTTACAGGCTTTTTCCCTGGGAAACAAAACTCACAAGCCACTGTTCTGGGTGCCAGTTTTCAGGACCCACTTGGCACTCTTAAACCAGACCAAGTTGGCACAGGTGTTGCTTAGCGTCTCGGAAACATCTGGCGAGATGCGGAATTCCAGGATTCACCTGGCAATTTAAGGCCGCAGGACCCTGAACCATTGTACAGGCTTTTTCCCTGGGAAACAAAACTCACAAGCCACTGTTCTGGGTGTCAGTTTTCAGGACCCACTTGGCACTCTTAAACCAGACCAAGTGTGCACTGGTGTCATGTTGCGCCTGGGAGGCATCCTGTGAGAGGCGGATCTCCAGGAGGCACCCGGCAATTTAAGGCCTCAGGCCCCTGAACCAATGTACAGGCTTTTTCCCTGGGAAACAAAACTCACAAGCCACTGATCTGGGTATCAGTTTGCAGGACCCACTTGGCACGCTTAAACAAGACCAAGTTTGAACTGGTGCCACCTTGTGTCTGGGAGGCATCCTGCGAGTAGCCGAATTCCAGGAGGCACCCGGCAATTTAAGGCCGCAGGACCCTGAACCATTGTACAGGCTTTTTCCCTGGGAAAGAAAACTCACAAGCCACTGTTCTGGGTGTCAGTTTTCAGGACCAACTTGACACTCTCAAAGCAGACCAAGTTGGCAATGGTGCCACCTTGCGTCTGGGAGGCATCCTGCGAGAGGCGCAATTCCAGGAGGCACCCGGCAATTTAAGTCCGCAGGACCTTGAACCATTGTACAGGCTTTTTCCCTGGGAAACAAAACTCACAAGCCACTGTTCTGGGTGTCAGTTTTCAGGACCCACTTGGCAATCTCAAACCAGACCATGTTGGCACTGGTGTCTGGTTGCGCCTTGGCGGCATCCTGTGAGAGGCGGATCTCCAGGAGGCACCTTGCAATTTAAGGCCGCAGGACGCTGAACCATTTTACAGGCTTTTTCCCTGGGAAAGAAAACTCACAAGCCACTGTTCTGGGTGTCAGTTTGCAGGAGCCACCTGGCACTCTCAAACCAGACCAAGTTGGCACTGGTGCCACCTTGCGTCTGGGAGGCATCCTGCGAGAGGCGGAATTCCAGGAGGCACCCGGCAATTTAAGGCCGCAGGACCCTGAACCATTGTACAGGCTTTTTCCCTGGGAAACAAAACTCAGAAGCCACTGTTCTGGGTGTCAGTTTTCAGGACCAACTTGACACTCTCAAAGCAGACCAAGTTGGCAATGGTGCCACCTTGCGTCTGGGAGGCATCCTGCGAGAGGCGCAATTCCAGGAGGCACCCGGCAATTTAAGTCCGCAGGACCCTGAACCATTGTACAGGCTTTTTCCCTGGCAAACAAAACTCACAAGCCACTGTTCTGGGTGTCAGTTTTCAGGACCCACTTGACACTCTCAAACCAGACCAAGTTGGCACTGGTGCCACCTTGCGTCTGGGAGGCATCCTGCGAGAGGCGCAATTCCAGGAGGCACCCGGCAATTTAAGGCCTCAGGCCCCTGAACCATTTTACAGGCTTTTTCCCTGGGAAACAAAACTCACAAGCCACTGTTCTGGGTGTCAGTTTTCAGGACCCACTTGGCACTCTTAAACCAGACCAAGTTGGCACTGGTGCCACCTTGCGTCTGGGAGGCATCCTGCGAGAGGCCGAATTCTAGGAGGCACCCGGAAATTTAAGGCCGCAGGACCCTGAACCATTGTACAGGCTTTTTCCCTGGGAAACAAAACTCACAAGCCACTGTTCTGGGTGTCAGTTTTCAGGACCCACTTGGCACTCTCAAACCAGACCAAGTTGGCACTGGTGTCATGTTGCGCCTGGGAGGCATCCTGCGAGAGGCGGATCTCCGGGAGGCAGCCGGCAATTTAAGGCCTCAGGCCCCTGAACCATTTTACAGGCTTTTTCCCTGGGAAAGAAAACTCACAAGCCTCTGTTCTGGGTGTCAGTTTTCAGGACCCACTTGGCACTCTTAAACCAGACCAAGTTGGCACTGGTGCCACCTTGCGTCTGGGAGGCATCCTGCGAGAGGCCGAATTCTAGGACGCACCCGGCAATTTAAGGCCGCAGGACCCTGAACCATGGTACAGGCTTTTTCCCTGGGAAACAAAACTCACAAGCCACTGTTCTGGGTGTCAGTTTTCAGGACCCACTTGGCACTCTCAAACCAGACCAAGTTGGCACTGGTGCCACCTTGCGTCTGGGAGGCATCCTGCAAGACGCCGAATTCCAGGAGGCACCCGGCAATTTAAGGCCGCAGGCCCCTGAACCATTGTACAGGCTTTTTCCCTGGGAAACAAAACTCACAAGGCTCTGTTCTGGGTGTCAGTTTCCCGGACCCACTTGGCACTCTTAAACCAGACCAAGTTGGCACTGGTGTCATGTTGCGCCTGGGAGGCATTTTGTGAGAGGCGGATCTCCAGAAGGCACCCGGCAATTTAAGGCCGCAGGACCCTGAACCATGGTACAGGCTTTTTCCCTGGGAAACAAAACTCACAAGCCACTGTTCTGGGTGTCAGTTTTCAGGACCCACTTGACACTCTCAAAGCAGACCAAGTTGGCACTGGTGCCACCTTGCGTCTGGGAGGCATCCTGCGAGAGGCGCAATTTCAGTAGACACCCGGCAATTTAAGACTGCAGGACCCTGAACCATTGTACAGGCTTTTTCCCTGGGAAACAAAACTCACAAGCCACTGTTCTGGGTGTCAGTTTTAAGGACCCACTTGGCACTCTTAAACCAGACCAAGTGTGCACTGGTGTCATGTTGCGCCTGGGAGGCATCCTGTGAGATGCGGAATTCCAGGATTCACCCGGCAATTTAAGGCCGCAGGACCCTGAACCATTGTACAGGCTTTTTCCCTGGGAAACAAAACTCACAAGCCACTGTTCTGGGTGTCAGTTTGCAGGACCCACTTGGCACGCTTAAACAAGACCAAGTTTGAACTGGTGCCACCTTGTGTCTGGGAGGCATCCTGCGAGAGGCCAAATTCCAGGAGGCACCCGGCAATTTAAGGCCGCAGGACCCTGAACCATAGTACAGGCTTTTTCCCTGGAAAACAAAACTCACAAGCCACTGTTCTGGGTGTCAGTTTGCAGGACCCACTTGGCACTCTTAAACAAGACCAAGTTGGAACTGGTGCCACCTTGTGTCTGGGAGGCATCCTGCGAGTAGCCGAATTCCAGGAGGCACCCGGCAATTTAAGGCTTCAGGCCCCTGAACCATTGTACAGGCTTTTTCCCTGGGAAAGAAAACTCACAAGCCACTGTTCTGGGTGTCAGTTTTCAGGACCCACTTGGCACTCTTAAACCAGACCAAGTTGGCACTGGTGCCACCTTGCGTCTGAGAGGCATCCTGCGAGAGGCCGAATTCTAGGAGGCACCCGGCAATTTAAGGCCGCAGGACCCTGAACCATTGTACAGGCTTTTTCCCTGGGAAACAAAACTCACAAGCCACTGTTCTGGGTGTCAGTTTGCAGGACCCACCTTACACTCTCAAACCAGACCAAGTTGGCACTGGTGCCACCTTGCATCTGGGAGGCATCCTGCGAGAGGCGGAATTCCAGGAGGCACCTGGCAATTTAAGGCCGCAGAACCCAAAACCATTCTACAGGCTTTTTCCCTGGGAAACAAAACTCACAAGCCACTGTTCTGGGTGTCAGTTTTCAGGACCCACTTGACACTCTCAAAGCAGACCAAGTTGGCACTGGTGCCACCTTGCGTCTGGGAGGCATCCTGCGAGAGGCGGATGTCCATGTGGCTCCCGGCAATTTAAGGCCGCAGGCCCCTGAACCATTTTACAGGCTTTTTCCCTGGGAAACAAAACTCACAAGCCACTGTTCTGGGTGCCAGTTTTCAGGACCCACTTGGCACTCTTAAACCAGACCAAGTTGGCACAGGTGTTGCTTAGCGTCTCGGAAACATCTGGCGAGATGCGGAATTCCAGGATTCACCTGGCAATTTAAGGCCGCAGGACCCTGAACCATTGTACAGGCTTTTTCCCTGGGAAACAAAACTCACAAGCCACTGTTCTGGGTGTCAGTTTTCAGGACCCACTTGGCACTCTTAAACCAGACCAAGTGTGCACTGGTGTCATGTTGCGCCTGGGAGGCATCCTGTGAGAGGCGGATCTCCAGGAGGCACCCGGCAATTTAAGGCCTCAGGCCCCTGAACCACTGTATAGGCTTTTTCCCTGGGAAACAAAACTCACAAGCCACTGTTCTGGGTATCAGTTTGCAGGACCCACTTGGCACGCTTAAACAAGACCAAGTTTGAACTGGTGCCACCTTGTGTCTGGGAGGCATCCTGCGAGTAGCCGAATTCCAGGAGGCACCCGGCAATTTAAGGCCGCAGGACCCTGAACCATTGTACAGGCTTTTTCCCTGGGAAAGAAAACTCACAAGCCACTGTTCTGGGTGTCAGTTTTAAGGACCAACTTGACACTCTCAAAGCAGACCAAGTTGGCAATGGTGCCACCTTGCGTCTGGGAGGCATCCTGCGAGAGGCGCAATTCCAGGAGGCACCCGGCAATTTAAGTCCGCAGGACCCTGAACCATTGTACAGGCTTTTTCCCTGGGAAACAAAACTCACAAGCCACTGTTCTGGGTGTCAGTTTTCAGGACCCACTTGGCAATCTCAAACCAGACCAAGTTGGCACTGGTGTCTGGTTGCGCCTTGGCGGCATCCTGTGAGAGGCGGATCTCCAGGAGGCACCTTGCAATTTAAGGCCGCAGGACGCTGAACCATTTTACAGGCTTTTTCCCTGGGAAAGAAAACTCACAAGCCACTGTTCTGGGTGTCAGTTTGCAGGAGCCACCTGGCACTCTCAAACCAGACCAAGTTGGCACTGGTGCCACCTTGCGTCTGGGAGGCATCCTGCGAGAGGCGGAATTCCAGGAGGCACCCGGCAATTTAAGGCCGTAGGACCCTGAACCATTGTACAGGCTTTTTCCCTGGGAAACAAAACTCACAAGCCACTGTTCTGGGTGTCAGTTTTCAGGACCAACTTGACACTCTCAAAGCAGACCAAGTTGGCAATGGTGCCACCTTGCGTCTGGGAGGCATCCTGCGAGAGGCGCAATTCCAGGAGGCACCCGGCAATTTAAGTCCGCAGGACCCTGAACCATTGTACAGGCTTTTTCCCTGGCAAACAAAACTCACAAGCAGCTGTTCTGGGTGTCAGTTTTCAGGACCCACTTGACACTCTCAAACCAGACCAAGTTGGCACTGGTGCCACCTTGCGTCTGGGAGGCATCCTGCGAGAGGCGCAATTCCAGGAGGCACCCGGCAATTTAAGGCCTCAGGCCCCTGAACCATTGTACAGGCTTTTTCCCTGGGAAACAAAACTCACAAGCCACTGCTCTGGGTGTCAGTTTTCAGGACCCACTTGGCACTCTTAAACCAGACCAAGTTGGCACTGGTGCCACCTTGCGTCTGGGAGGCATCCTGCGAGAGGCCGAATTCTAGGAGGCACCCGGAAATTTAAGGCCGCAGGACCCTGAACCATTGTACAGGCTTTTTCCCTGGGAAACAAAACTCACAAGCCACTGTTCCGGGTGTCAGTTTTCAGGACCCACTTGGCACTCTCAAACCAGACCAAGTTGGCACTGGTGTCATGTTGCGCCTGGGAGGCATCCTGCGAGAGGCGGATCTCCGGGAGGCAGCCGGCAATTTAAGGCCTCAGGCCCCTGAACCATTTTACAGGCTTTTTCCCTGGGAAAGAAAACTCACAAGCCTCTGTTCTGGGTGTCAGTTTTCAGGACCCACTTGGCACTCTTAAACCAGACCAAGTTGGCACTGGTGCCACCTTGCGTCTGGGAGGCATCCTGCGAGAGGCCGAATTCTAGGACGCACCCGGCAATTTAAGGCCGCAGGACCCTGAACCATGGTACAGGCTTTTTCCCTGGGAAACAAAACTCACAAGCCACTGTTCTGGGTGTCAGTTTTCAGGACCCACTTGGCACTCTCAAACCAGACCAAGTTGGCACTGGTGCCACCTTGCGTCTGGGAGGCATCCTGCAAGACGCCGAATTCCAGGAGGCACCCGGCAATTTAAGGCCTCAGGCCCCTGAACCATTGTACAGGCTTTTTCCCTGGGAAACAAAACTCACAAGGCTCTGTTCTGGGTGTCAGTTTCCCGGACCCACTTGGCACTCTTAAACCAGACCAAGTTGGCACTGGTGTCATGTTGCGCCTGGGAGGCATTTTGTGAGAGGCGGATCTCCAGAAGGCACCCGGCAATTTAAGGCCGCAGGACTCTGAACCATGGTACAGGCTTTTTCCCTGGGAAACAAAACTCACAAGCCACTGTTCTGGGTGCCAGTTTTCAGGACCCACTTGGCACTCTTAAACCAGACCAAGTGTGCACTGGTGTCATGTTGCGCCTGGGAGGCATCCTGTGAGAGGCGGATCTCCAGGAGGCACCCGGCAATTTAAGGCCTCAGGCCCCTGAACCACTGTACAGGCTTTTTCCCTGGGAAACAAAACTCACAAGCCACTGTTCTGGGTATCAGTTTGCAGGACCCACTTGGCACGCTTAAACAAGACCAAGTTTGAACTGGTGCCACCTTGTGTCTGGGAGGCATCCTGCGAGTAGCCGAATTCCAGGAGGCACCCGGCAATTTAAGGCCGCAGGACCCTGAACCATTGTACAGGCTTTTTCCCTGGGAAAGAAAACTCACAAGCCACTGTTCTGGGTGTCAGTTTTCAGGACCAACTTGACACTCTCAAAGCAGACCAAGTTGGCAATGGTGCCACCTTGCGTCTGGGAGGCATCCTGCGAGAGGCGCAATTCCAGGAGGCACCCGGCAATTTAAGTCCGCAGGAACCTGAACCATTGTACAGGCTTTTTCCCTGGGAAACAAAACTCACAAGCCACTGTTCTGGGTGTCAGTTTTCAGGACCCACTTGGCAATCTCAAACCAGACCAAGTTGGCACTGGTGTCTGGTTGCGCCTTGGCGGCATCCTGTGAGAGGCGGATCTCCAGGAGGCACCTTGCAATTTAAGGCCGCAGGACGCTGAACCATTTTACAGGCTTTTTCCCTGGGAAAGAAAACTCACAAGCCACTGTTCTGGGTGTCAGTTTGCAGGAGCCACCTGGCACTCTCAAACCAGACCAAGTTGGCACTAGTGCCACCTTGCGTCTGGGAGGCATCCTGCGAGAGGCGGAATTCCAGGAGGCACCCGGCAATTTAAGGCCGCAGGACCCTGAACCATTGTACAGGCTTTTTCCCTGGGAAACAAAACTCACAAGCCACTGTTCTGGGTGTCAGTTTTCAGGACCCACTTGACACTCTCAAACCAGACCAAGTTGGCACTGGTGCCACCTTGCGTCTGGGAGGCATCCTGCGAGAGGCGCAATTCCAGGAGGCACCCGGCAATTTAAGGCCTCAGGCCCCTGAACCATTTTACAGGCTTTTTCCCTGGGAAACAAAACTCACAAGCCACTGTTCTGGGTGTCAGTTTTCAGGACCCACTTGGCACTCTTAAACCAGACCAAGTTGGCACTGGTGCCACCTTGCGTCTGGGAGGCATCCTGCGAGAGGCCGAATTCTAGGAGGCACCCGGAAATTTAAGGCCGCAGGACCCTGAACCATTGTACAGGCTTTTTCCCTGGGAAACAAAACTCACAAGCCACTGTTCTGGGTGTCAGTTTTCAGGACCCACTTGGCACTCTCAAACCAGACCAAGTTGGCACTGGTGTCATGTTGCGCCTGGGAAGCATCCTGCGAGAGGCGGATCTCCGGGAGGCAGCCGGCAATTTAAGGCCTCAGGCCCCTGAACCATTTTACAGGCTTTTTCCCTGGGAAAGAAAACTCACAAGCCTCTGTTCTGGGTGTCAGTTTTCAGGACCCACTTGGCACTCTTAAACCAGACCAAGTTGGCACTGGTGCCACCTTGCGTCTGGGAGGCATCCTGCGAGAGGCCGAATTCTAGGACGCACCCGGCAATTTAAGGCCGCAGGACCCTGAACCATGGTACAGGCTTTTTCCCTGGGAAACAAAACTCACAAGCCACTGTTCTGGGTGTCAGTTTTCAGGACCCACTTGGCACTCTCAAACCAGACCAAGTTGGCACTGGTGCCACCTTGCGTCTGGGAGGCATCCTGCAAGACGCCGAATTCCAGGAGGCACCCGGCAATTTAAGGCCGCAGGCCCCTGAACCATTGTACAGGCTTTTTCCCTGGGAAACAAAACTCACAAGGCTCTGTTCTGGGTGTCAGTTTCCCGGACCCACTTGGCACTCTTAAACCAGACCAAGTTGGCACTGGTGTCATGTTGCGCCTGGGAGGCATTTTGTGAGAGGCGGATCTCCAGAAGGCACCCGGCAATTTAAGGCCGCAGGACCCTGAACCATGGTACAGGCTTTTTCCCTGGGAAACAAAACTCACAAGCCACTGTTCTGGGTGTCAGTTTTCAGGACCCACTTGACACTCTCAAAGCAGACCAAGTTGGCACTGGTGCCACCTTGCGTCTGGGAGGCATCCTGCGAGAGGCGCAATTTCAGTAGACACCCGGCAATTTAAGGCTGCAGGACCCTGAACCATTGTACAGGCTTTTTCCCTGGGAAACAAAACTCACAAGCCACTGTTCTGGGTGTCAGTTTGCAGGACCCACCTTACACTCTCAAACCAGACCAAGTTGGCACTGGTGCCACCTTGCATCTGGGAGGCATCCTGCGAGAGGCGGAATTCCAGGAGGCACCTGGCAATTTAAGGCCGCAGAACCCAAAACCATTCTACAGGCTTTTTCCCTGGGAAACAAAACTCACAAGCCACTGTTCTGGGTGTCAGTTTTCAGGACCCACTTGACACTCTTAAACCAGACCAAGTTGGCACTGGTGCCACCTTGCGTCTGGGAGGCATCCTGCGAGAGGCGGATGTCCATGTGGCTCCCGGCAATTTAAGGCCGCAGGCCCCTGAACCATTTTACAGGCTTTTTCCCTGGGAAACAAAACTCACAAGCCACTGTTCTGGGTGCCAGTTTTCAGGACCCACTTGGCACTCTTAAACCAGACCAAGTTGGCACAGGTGTTGCTTAGCGTCTCGGAAACATCTGGCGAGATGCGGAATTCCAGGATTCACCTGGCAATTTAAGGCCGCAGGACCCTGAACCATTGTACAGGCTTTTTCCCTGGGAAACAAAACTCACAAGCCACTGTTCTGGGTGTCAGTTTTCAGGACCCACTTGGCACTCTTAAACCAGACCAAGTGTGCACTGGTGTCATGTTGCGCCTGGGAGGCATCCTGTGAGAGGCGGATCTCCAGGAGGCACCCGGCAATTTAAGGCCTCAGGCCCCTGAACCACTGTACAGGCTTTTTCCCTGGGAAACAAAACTCACAAGCCACTGTTCTGGGTATCAGTTTGCAGGACCCACTTGGCACGCTTAAACAAGACCAAGTTTGAACTGGTGCCACCTTGTGTCTGGGAGGCATCCTGCGAGTAGCCGAATTCCAGGAGGCACCCGGCAATTTAAGGCCGCAGGACCCTGAACCATTGTACAGGCTTTTTCCCTGGGAAAGAAAACTCACAAGCCACTGTTCTGGGTGTCAGTTTTCAGGACCAACTTGACACTCTCAAAGCAGACCAAGTTGGCAATGGTGCCACCTTGCGTCTGGGAGGCATCCTGCGAGAGGCGCAATTCCAGGAGGCACCCGGCAATTTAAGTCCGCAGGAACCTGAACCATTGTACAGGCTTTTTCCCTGGGAAACAAAACTCACAAGCCACTGTTCTGGGTGTCAGTTTTCAGGACCCACTTGGCAATCTCAAACCAGACCAAGTTGGCACTGGTGTCTGGTTGCGCCTTGGCGGCATCCTGTGAGAGGCGGATCTCCAGGAGGCACCTTGCAATTTAAGGCCGCAGGACGCTGAACCATTTTACAGGCTTTTTCCCTGGGAAAGAAAACTCACAAGCCACTGTTCTGGGTGTCAGTTTGCAGGAGCCACCTGGCACTCTCAAACCAGACCAAGTTGGCACTAGTGCCACCTTGCGTCTGGGAGGCATCCTGCGAGAGGCGGAATTCCAGGAGGCACCCGGCAATTTAAGGCCGCAGGACCCTGAACCATTGTACAGGCTTTTTCCCTGGGAAACAAAACTCACAAGCCACTGTTCTGGGTGTCAGTTTTCAGGACCCACTTGGCACTCTCAAACCAGACCAAGTTGGCACTGGTGCCACCTTGCGTCTGGGAGGCATCCTGCGAGAGGCGCAATTCCAGGAGGCACCCGGCAATTTAAGGCCTCAGGCCCCTGAACCATTTTACAGGCTTTTTCCCTGGGAAACAAAACTCACAAGCCACTGTTCTGGGTGTCAGTTTTCAGGACCCACTTGGCACTCTTAAACCAGACCAAGTTGGCACTGGTGCCACCTTGCGTCTGGGAGGCATCCTGCGAGAGGCCGAATTCTAGGAGGCACCCGGAAATTTAAGGCCGCAGGACCCTGAACCATTGTACAGGCTTTTTCCCTGGGAAACAAAACTCACAAGCCACTGTTCTGGGTGTCAGTTTTCAGGACCCACTTGGCACTCTCAAACCAGACCAAGTTGGCACTGGTGTCATGTTGCGCCTGGGAAGCATCCTGCGAGAGGCGGATCTCCGGGAGGCAGCCGGCAATTTAAGGCCTCAGGCCCCTGAACCATTTTACAGGCTTTTTCCCTGGGAAAGAAAACTCACAAGCCTCTGTTCTGGGTGTCAGTTTTCAGGACCCACTTGGCACTCTTAAACCAGACCAAGTTGGCACTGGTGCCACCTTGCGTCTGGGAGGCATCCTGCGAGAGGCCGAATTCTAGGACGCACCCGGCAATTTAAGGCCGCAGGACCCTGAACCATGGTACAGGCTTTTTCCCTGGGAAACAAAACTCACAAGCCACTGTTCTGGGTGTCAGTTTTCAGGACCCACTTGGCACTCTCAAACCAGACCAAGTTGGCACTGGTGCCACCTTGCGTCTGGGAGGCATCCTGCAAGACGCCGAATTCCAGGAGGCACCCGGCAATTTAAGGCCGCAGGCCCCTGAACCATTGTACAGGCTTTTTCCCTGGGAAACAAAACTCACAAGGCTCTGTTCTGGGTGTCAGTTTCCCGGACCCACTTGGCACTCTTAAACCAGACCAAGTTGGCACTGGTGTCATGTTGCGCCTGGGAGGCATTTTGTGAGAGGCGGATCTCCAGAAGGCACCCGGCAATTTAAGGCCGCAGGACCCTGAACCATGGTACAGGCTTTTTCCCTGGGAAACAAAACTCACAAGCCACTGTTCTGGGTGTCAGTTTTCAGGACCCACTTGACACTCTCAAAGCAGACCAAGTTGGCACTGGTGCCACCTTGCGTCTGGGAGGCATCCTGCGAGAGGCGCAATTTCAGTAGACACCCGGCAATTTAAGGCTGCAGGACCCTGAACCATTGTACAGGCTTTTTCCCTGGGAAACAAAACTCACAAGCCACTGTTCTGGGTGTCAGTTTTCAGGACCCACTTGGCACTCTTAAACCAGACCAAGTGTGCACTGGTGTCATGTTGCGCCTGGGAGGCATCCTGTGAGATGCGGAATTCCAGGATTCACCCGGCAATTTAAGGCCTCAGGCCCCTGAACCATTGTACAGGCTTTTTCCCTGGGAAACAAAACTCACAAGCCACTGTTCTGGGTGTCAGTTTGCAGGACCCACTTGGCACGCTTAAACAAGACCAAGTTTGAACTGGTGCCACCTTGTGTCTGGGAGGCATCCTGCGAGAGGCCAAATTCCAGGAGGCACCCGGCAATTTAAGGCCGCAGGACCCTGAACCATAGTACAGGCTTTTTCCCTGGAAAACAAAACTCACAAGCCACTGTTCTGGGTGTCAGTTTGCAGGACCCACTTGGCACTCTTAAACAAGACCAAGTTGGAACTGGTGCCACCTTGTGTCTGGGAGGCATCCTGCGAGTAGCCGAATTCCAGGAGGCACCCGGCAATTTAAGGCTTCAGGCCCCTGAACCATTGTACAGGCTTTTTCCCTGGGAAACAAAACTCACAAGCCACTGTTCTGGGTGTCAGTTTTCAGGACCCACTTGGCACTCTTAAACCAGACCAAGTTGGCACTGGTGCCACCTTGCGTCTTAGAGGCATCCTGCGAGAGGCCGAATTCTAGGAGGCACCCGGCAATTTAAGGCCGCAGGACCCTGAACCATTGTACAGGCTTTTTCCCTGGGAAACAAAACTCACAAGCCACTGTTCTGGGTGTCAGTTTGCAGGACCCACCTTACACTCTCAAACCAGACCAAGTTGGCACTGGTGCCACCTTGCATCTGGGAGGCATCCTGCGAGAGGCGGAATTCCAGGAGGCACCTGGCAATTTAAGGCCGCAGAACCCAAAACCATTCTACAGGCTTTTTCCCTGGGAAACAAAACTCACAAGCCACTGTTCTGGGTGTCAGTTTTCAGGACCCACTTGACACTCTTAAACCAGACCAAGTTGGCACTGGTGCCACCTTGCGTCTGGGAGGCATCCTGCGAGAGGCGGATGTCCATGTGGCTCCCGGCAATTTAAGGCCGCAGGCCCCTGAACCATTGTACAGGCTTTTTCCCTGGGAAACAAAACTCACAAGCCACTGTTCTGGGTGCCAGTTTTCAGGACCCACTTGGCACTCTTAAACCAGACCAAGTTGGCACAGGTGTTGCTTAGCGTCTCGGAAACATCTGGCGAGATGCGGAATTCCAGGATTCACCTGGCAATTTAAGGCCGCAGGACCCTGAACCATTGTACAGGCTTTTTCCCTGGGAAACAAAACTCACAAGCCACTGTTCTGGGTGTCAGTTTTCAGGACCCACTTGGCACTCTTAAACCAGACCAAGTGTGCACTGGTGTCATGTTGCGCCTGGGAGGCATCCTGTGAGAGGCGGATCTCCAGGAGGCACCCGGCAATTTAAGGCCTCAGGCCCCTGAACCACTGTACAGGCTTTTTCCCTGGGAAACAAAACTCACAAGCCACTGTTCTGGGTATCAGTTTGCAGGACCCACTTGGCACGCTTAAACAAGACCAAGTTTGAACTGGTGCCACCTTGTGTCTGGGAGGCATCCTGCGAGTAGCCGAATTCCAGGAGGCACCCGGCAATTTAAGGCCGCAGGACCCTGAACCATTGTACAGGCTTTTTCCCTGGGAAAGAAAACTCACAAGCCACTGTTCTGGGTGTCAGTTTTCAGGACCAACTTGACACTCTCAAAGCAGACCAAGTTGGCAATGGTGCCACCTTGCGTCTGGGAGGCATCCTGCGAGAGGCGCAATTCCAGGAGGCACCCGGCAATTTAAGTCCGCAGGACCCTGAACCATTGTACAGGCTTTTTCCCTGGGAAACAAAACTCACAAGCCACTGTTCTGGGTGTCAGTTTTCAGGACCCACTTGGCAATCTCAAACCAGACCAAGTTGGCACTGGTGTCTGGTTGCGCCTTGGCGGCATCCTGTGAGAGGCGGATCTCCAGGAGGCACCTTGCAATTTAAGGCCGCAGGACGCTGAACCATTTTACAGGCTTTTTCCCTGGGAAAGAAAACTCACAAGCCACTGTTCTGGGTGTCAGTTTGCAGGAGCCACCTGGCACTCTCAAACCAGACCAAGTTGGCACTGGTGCCACCTTGCGTCTGGGAGGCATCCTGCGAGAGGCGGAATTCCAGGAGGCACCCGGCAATTTAAGGCCGCAGGACCCTGAACCATTGTACAGGCTTTTTCCCTGGGAAACAAAACTCACAAGCCACTGTTCTGGGTGTCAGTTTTCAGGACCAACTTGACACTCTCAAAGCAGACCAAGTTGGCAATGGTGCCACCTTGCGTCTGGGAGGCATCCTGCGAGAGGCGCAATTCCAGGAGGCACCCGGCAATTTAAGTCCGCAGGACCCTGAACCATTGTACAGGCTTTTTCCCTGGCAAACAAAACTCACAAGCCACTGTTCTGGGTGTCAGTTTTCAGGACCCACTTGACACTCTCAAACCAGACCAAGTTGGCACTGGTGCCACCTTGCGTCTGGGAGGCATCCTGCGAGAGGCGCAATTCCAGGAGGCACCCGGCAATTTAAGGCCTCAGGCCCCTGAACCATTTTACAGGCTTTTTCCCTGGGAAACAAAACTCACAAGCCACTGTTCTGGGTGTCAGTTTTCAGGACCCACTTGGCACTCTTAAACCAGACCAAGTTGGCACTGGTGCCACCTTGCGTCTGGGAGGCATCCTGCGAGAGGCCGAATTCTAGGAGGCACCCGGAAATTTAAGGCCGCAGGACCCTGAACCATTGTACAGGCTTTTTCCCTGGGAAACAAAACTCACAAGCCACTGTTCTGGGTGTCAGTTTTCAGGACCCACTTGGCACTCTCAAACCAGACCAAGTTGGCACTGGTGTCATGTTGCGCCTGGGAGGCATCCTGCGAGAGGCGGATCTCCGGGAGGCAGCCGGCAATTTAAGGCCTCAGGCCCCTGAACCATTTTACAGGCTTTTTCCCTGGGAAAGAAAACTCACAAGCCTCTGTTCTGGGTGTCAGTTTTCAGGACCCACTTGGCACTCTTAAACCAGACCAAGTTGGCACTGGTGCCACCTTGCGTCTGGGAGGCATCCTGCGAGAGGCCGAATTCTAGGACGCACCCGGCAATTTAAGGCCGCAGGACCCTGAACCATGGTACAGGCTTTTTCCCTGGGAAACAAAACTCACAAGCCACTGTTCTGGGTGTCAGTTTTCAGGACCCACTTGGCACTCTCAAACCAGACCAAGTTGGCACTGGTGCCACCTTGCGTCTGGGAGGCATCCTGCAAGACGCCGAATTCCAGGAGGCACCCGGCAATTTAAGGCCGCAGGCCCCTGAACCATTGTACAGGCTTTTTCCCTGGGAAACAAAACTCACAAGGCTCTGTTCTGGGTGTCAGTTTCCCGGACCCACTTGGCACTCTTAAACCAGACCAAGTTGGCACTGGTGTCATGTTGCGCCTGGGAGGCATTTTGTGAGAGGCGGATCTCCAGAAGGCACCCGGCAATTTAAGGCCGCAGGACCCTGAACCATGGTACAGGCTTTTTCCCTGGGAAACAAAACTCACAAGCCACTGTTCTGGGTGTCAGTTTTCAGGACCCACTTGACACTCTCAAAGCAGACCAAGTTGGCACTGGTGCCACCTTGCGTCTGGGAGGCATCCTGCGAGAGGCGCAATTTCAGTAGACACCCGGCAATTTAAGACTGCAGGACCCTGAACCATTGTACAGGCTTTTTCCCTGGGAAACAAAACTCACAAGCCACTGTTCTGGGTGTCAGTTTTAAGGACCCACTTGGCACTCTTAAACCAGACCAAGTGTGCACTGGTGTCATGTTGCGCCTGGGAGGCATCCTGTGAGATGCGGAATTCCAGGATTCACCCGGCAATTTAAGGCCGCAGGACCCTGAACCATTGTACAGGCTTTTTCCCTGGGAAACAAAACTCACAAGCCACTGTTCTGGGTGTCAGTTTGCAGGACCCACTTGGCACGCTTAAACAAGACCAAGTTTGAACTGGTGCCACCTTGTGTCTGGGAGGCATCCTGCGAGAGGCCAAATTCCAGGAGGCACCCGGCAATTTAAGGCCGCAGGACCCTGAACCATAGTACAGGCTTTTTCCCTGGGAAACAAAACTCACAAGCCACTGTTCTGGGTGTCAGTTTTCAGGACCCACTTGGCACTCTCAAACCAGACCAAGTTGGCACTGGTGTCATGTTGCGCCTGGGAGGCATCCTGCGAGAGGCGGATCTCCGGGAGGCAGCCGGCAATTTAAGGCCTCAGGCCCCTGAACCATTTTACAGGCTTTTTCCCTGGGAAAGAAAACTCACAAGCCTCTGTTCTGGGTGTCAGTTTTCAGGACCCACTTGGCACTCTTAAACCAGACCAAGTTGGCACTGGTGCCACCTTGCGTCTGGGAGGCATCCTGCGAGAGGCCGAATTCTAGGACGCACCCAGCAATTTAAGGCCGCAGGACCCTGAACCATGGTACAGGCTTTTTCCCTGGGAAACAAAACTCACAAGCCACTGTTCTGGGTGTCAGTTTTCAGGACCCACTTGGCACTCTCAAACCAGACCAAGTTGGCACTGGTGCCACCTTGCGTCTGGGAGGCATCCTGCAAGACGCCGAATTCCAGGAGGCACCCGGCAATTTAAGGCCGCAGGCCCCTGAACCATTGTACAGGCTTTTTCCCTGGGAAACAAAACTCACAAGGCTCTGTTCTGGGTGTCAGTTTCCCGGACCCACTTGGCACTCTTAAACCAGACCAAGTTGGCACTGGTGTCATGTTGCGCCTGGGAGGCATTTTGTGAGAGGCGGATCTCCAGAAGGCACCCGGCAATTTAAGGCCGCAGGACCCTGAACCATGGTACAGGCTTTTTCCCTGGGAAACAAAACTCACAAGCCACTGTTCTGGGTGTCAGTTTTCAGGACCCACTTGACACTCTCAAAGCAGACCAAGTTGGCACTGGTGCCACCTTGCGTCTGGGAGGCATCCTGCGAGAGGCGCAATTTCAGTAGACACCCGGCAATTTAAGACTGCAGGACCCTGAACCATTGTACAGGCTTTTTCCCTGGGAAACAAAACTCACAAGCCACTGTTCTGGGTGTCAGTTTTAAGGACCCACTTGGCACTCTTAAACCAGACCAAGTGTGCACTGGTGTCATGTTGCGCCTGGGAGGCATCCTGTGAGATGCGGAATTCCAGGATTCACCCGGCAATTTAAGGCCGCAGGACCCTGAACCATTGTACAGGCTTTTTCCCTGGGAAACAAAACTCACAAGCCACTGTTCTGGGTGTCAGTTTGCAGGACCCACTTGGCACGCTTAAACAAGACCAAGTTTGAACTGGTGCCACCTTGTGTCTGGGAGGCATCCTGCGAGAGGCCAAATTCCAGGAGGCACCCGGCAATTTAAGGCCGCAGGACCCTGAACCATAGTACAGGCTTTTTCCCTGGAAAACAAAACTCACAAGCCACTGTTCTGGGTGTCAGTTTGCAGGACCCACTTGGCACTCTTAAACAAGACCAAGTTGGAACTGGTGCCACCTTGTGTCTGGGAGGCATCCTGCGAGTAGCCGAATTCCAGGAGGCACCCGGCAATTTAAGGCTTCAGGCCCCTGAACCATTGTACAGGCTTTTTCCCTGGGAAAGAAAACTCACAAGCCACTGTTCTGGGTGTCAGTTTTCAGGACCCACTTGGCACTCTTAAACCAGACCAAGTTGGCACTGGTGCCACCTTGCGTCTGAGAGGCATCCTGCGAGAGGCCGAATTCTAGGAGGCACCCGGCAATTTAAGGCCGCAGGACCCTGAACCATTGTACAGGCTTTTTCCCTGGGAAACAAAACTCACAAGCCACTGTTCTGGGTGTCAGTTTGCAGGACCCACCTTACACTCTCAAACCAGACCAAGTTGGCACTGGTGCCACCTTGCATCTGGGAGGCATCCTGCGAGAGGCGGAATTCCAGGAGGCACCTGGCAATTTAAGGCCGCAGAACCCAAAACCATTCTACAGGCTTTTTCCCTGGGAAACAAAACTCACAAGCCACTGTTCTGGGTGTCAGTTTTCAGGACCCACTTGACACTCTCAAAGCAGACCAAGTTGGCACTGGTGCCACCTTGCGTCTGGGAGGCATCCTGCGAGAGGCGGATGTCCATGTGGCTCCCGGCAATTTAAGGCCGCAGGCCCCTGAACCATTTTACAGGCTTTTTCCCTGGGAAACAAAACTCACAAGCCACTGTTCTGGGTGCCAGTTTTCAGGACCCACTTGGCACTCTTAAACCAGACCAAGTTGGCACAGGTGTTGCTTAGCGTCTCGGAAACATCTGGCGAGATGCGGAATTCCAGGATTCACCTGGCAATTTAAGGCCGCAGGACCCTGAACCATTGTACAGGCTTTTTCCCTGGGAAACAAAACTCACAAGCCACTGTTCTGGGTGTCAGTTTTCAGGACCCACTTGGCACTCTTAAACCAGACCAAGTGTGCACTGGTGTCATGTTGCGCCTGGGAGGCATCCTGTGAGAGGCGGATCTCCAGGAGGCACCCGGCAATTTAAGGCCTCAGGCCCCTGAACCACTGTATAGGCTTTTTCCCTGGGAAACAAAACTCACAAGCCACTGTTCTGGGTATCAGTTTGCAGGACCCACTTGGCACGCTTAAACAAGACCAAGTTTGAACTGGTGCCACCTTGTGTCTGGGAGGCATCCTGCGAGTAGCCGAATTCCAGGAGGCACCCGGCAATTTAAGGCCGCAGGACCCTGAACCATTGTACAGGCTTTTTCCCTGGGAAAGAAAACTCACAAGCCACTGTTCTGGGTGTCAGTTTTAAGGACCAACTTGACACTCTCAAAGCAGACCAAGTTGGCAATGGTGCCACCTTGCGTCTGGGAGGCATCCTGCGAGAGGCGCAATTCCAGGAGGCACCCGGCAATTTAAGTCCGCAGGACCCTGAACCATTGTACAGGCTTTTTCCCTGGGAAACAAAACTCACAAGCCACTGTTCTGGGTGTCAGTTTTCAGGACCCACTTGGCAATCTCAAACCAGACCAAGTTGGCACTGGTGTCTGGTTGCGCCTTGGCGGCATCCTGTGAGAGGCGGATCTCCAGGAGGCACCTTGCAATTTAAGGCCGCAGGACGCTGAACCATTTTACAGGCTTTTTCCCTGGGAAAGAAAACTCACAAGCCACTGTTCTGGGTGTCAGTTTGCAGGAGCCACCTGGCACTCTCAAACCAGACCAAGTTGGCACTGGTGCCACCTTGCGTCTGGGAGGCATCCTGCGAGAGGCGGAATTCCAGGAGGCACCCGGCAATTTAAGGCCGTAGGACCCTGAACCATTGTACAGGCTTTTTCCCTGGGAAACAAAACTCACAAGCCACTGTTCTGGGTGTCAGTTTTCAGGACCAACTTGACACTCTCAAAGCAGACCAAGTTGGCAATGGTGCCACCTTGCGTCTGGGAGGCATCCTGCGAGAGGCGCAATTCCAGGAGGCACCCGGCAATTTAAGTCCGCAGGACCCTGAACCATTGTACAGGCTTTTTCCCTGGCAAACAAAACTCACAAGCAGCTGTTCTGGGTGTCAGTTTTCAGGACCCACTTGACACTCTCAAACCAGACCAAGTTGGCACTGGTGCCACCTTGCGTCTGGGAGGCATCCTGCGAGAGGCGCAATTCCAGGAGGCACCCGGCAATTTAAGGCTGCAGGACCCTGAACCATTGTACAGGCTTTTTCCCTGGGAAACAAAACTCACAAGCCACTGTTCTGGGTGTCAGTTTTCAGGACCCACTTGGCACTCTTAAACCAGACCAAGTTGGCACTGGTGCCACCTTGCGTCTGGGAGGCATCCTGCGAGAGGCCGAATTCTAGGAGGCACCCGGAAATTTAAGGCCGCAGGACCCTGAACCATTGTACAGGCTTTTTCCCTGGGAAACAAAACTCACAAGCCACTGTTCCGGGTGTCAGTTTTCAGGACCCACTTGGCACTCTCAAACCAGACCAAGTTGGCACTGGTGTCATGTTGCGCCTGGGAGGCATCCTGCGAGAGGCGGATCTCCGGGAGGCAGCCGGCAATTTAAGGCCTCAGGCCCCTGAACCATTTTACAGGCTTTTTCCCTGGGAAAGAAAACTCACAAGCCTCTGTTCTGGGTGTCAGTTTTCAGGACCCACTTGGCACTCTTAAACCAGACCAAGTTGGCACTGGTGCCACCTTGCGTCTGGGAGGCATCCTGCGAGAGGCCGAATTCTAGGACGCACCCGGCAATTTAAGGCCGCAGGACCCTGAACCATGGTACAGGCTTTTTCCCTGGGAAACAAAACTCACAAGCCACTGTTCTGGGTGTCAGTTTTCAGGACCCACTTGGCACTCTCAAACCAGACCAAGTTGGCACTGGTGCCACCTTGCGTCTGGGAGGCATCCTGCAAGACGCCGAATTCCAGGAGGCACCCGGCAATTTAAGGCCTCAGGCCCCTGAACCATTGTACAGGCTTTTTCCCTGGGAAACAAAACTCACAAGGCTCTGTTCTGGGTGTCAGTTTCCCGGACCCACTTGGCACTCTTAAACCAGACCAAGTTGGCACTGGTGTCATGTTGCGCCTGGGAGGCATTTTGTGAGAGGCGGATCTCCAGAAGGCACCCGGCAATTTAAGGCCGCAGGACTCTGAACCATGGTACAGGCTTTTTCCCTGGGAAACAAAACTCACAAGCCACTGTTCTGGGTGTCAGTTTACAGGACCCACTTGACACTCTCAAAGCAGACCAAGTTGGCACTGGTGCCACCTTGCGTCTGGGAGGCATCCTGCGAGAGGCGCAATTTCAGTAGACACCCGGCAATTTAAGGCTGCAGGACCCTGAACCATTGTACAGGCTTTTTCCCTGGGAAACAAAACTCACAAGCCACTGTTCTGGGTGCCAGTTTTCAGGATCCACTTGGCACTCTTAAACCAGACCAAGTGTGCACTGGTGTCATGTTGCGCCTGGGAGGCATCCTGTGAGATGCGGAATTCCAGGATTCACCCGGCAATTTAAGGCCGCAGGACCCTGAACCATAGTACAGGCTTTTTCCCTGGGAAAGAAAACTCACAAGCCACTGTTCTGGGTGTCAGTTTTCAGGACCAACTTGACACTCTCAAAGCAGACCAAGTTGGCAATGGTGCCACCTTGCGTCTGGGAGGCATCCTGCGAGAGGCGCAATTCCAGGAGGCACCCGGATATTTAAGTCCGCAGGACCCTGAACCATTGTACAGGCTTTTTCCCTGGGAAACAAAACTCACAAGCCACTGTTCTGGGTGTCAGTTTTCAGGACCCACTTGGCACTCTTAAACCAGACCAAGTTTGCACTGGTGCCACCTTGCGTCTGGGAGGCATCCTGCGAGAGGCGGATGTCCAGGAGGCAGCTGGCAATTTAAGTCCGTAGGACCCTGAACCATTGTACAGGCTTTTTCCCTGGGAAACAAAACTCACAAAGCCACTGTTCTGGCTGTCAGTTTTCAGGACCCACTTGACACTCTCAAACCAGACCAAGTTGGCACTGGTGCCACCTTGCGTCTGGGAGGCATCCTGCGAGAGGCGGATCTCCGGGAGGCACCCGGCAATTTAAGGCCTCAGGCCCCTGAACCATTTTACAGGCTTTTTCCCTGGGAAAGAAAACTCACAAGCCACTGTTCTGGGTGTCAGTTTTCAGGACCCACTTGGCACTCTTAAACGAGACCAAGTTTGCACTGGTGCCACCTTGCGTCTGGGAGGCATCCTGCGAGAGGCCGAATTCTAGGAGGCACCCGGCAATTTAGGGCCGCAGGACCCTGAACCATTGTACAGGCTTTTTCCCTGGGAAACAAAACTCACAAGCCACTGTTCTGGGTGCCAGTTTCCCGGACCCACTTGGCACTCTTAAACCAGACCAAGTTGGCACTGGTGTTGCTTAGCGTCTGGGAAACATCTGGCGAGATGCGGAATTCCAGGATTCACCCGGCAATTTAAGGCCGCAGGACCCTGAACCATTGTACAGGCTTTTTCCCTGGGAAACAAAACTCACAAGCCACTGTTCTGGGTGTCAGTTTTCAGGACCCACTTGGCACTCTCAAACCAGACCAAGTTGGCACTGGTGCCACCTTGCGTCTGGGAGGCATCCTGTGAGAGGCGCAATTCCAGGAGGCACCCGGCAATTTAAGGCCGCAGGCCCCTGAACCATTGTACAGGCTTTTTCCCTGGGAAACAAAACTCACAAGGCTCTGTTCTGGGTGTCAGTTTCCCGGACCCACTTGGCACTCTTAAACCAGACCAAGTTGGCACTGGTGTCATGTTGCGCCTGGGAGGCATTTTGTGAGAGGCGGATCTCCAGAAGGCACCCGGCAATTTAAGGCCGCAGGACCCTGAACCATGGTACAGGCTTTTTCCCTGGGAAACAAAACTCACAAGCCACTGTTCTGGGTGTCAGTTTTCAGGACCCACTTGACACTCTCAAACCAGACCAAGTTGGCACTGGTGCCACCTTGCGTCTGGGAGGCATCCTGCGAGAGGCGCAATTTCAGTAGACACCCGGCAATTTAAGGCTGCAGGACCCTGAACCATTGTACAGGCTTTTTCCCTGGGAAACAAAACTCACAAGCCACTGTTCTGGGTGTCAGTTTTCAGGACCCACTTGGCACTCTTAAACCAGACCAAGTGTGCACTGGTGTCATGTTGCGCCTGGGAGGCATCCTGTGAGATGCGGAATTCCAGGATTCACCCGGCAATTTAAGGCCGCAGGACCCTGAACCATTGTACAGGCTTTTTCCCTGGGAAACAAAACTCACAAGCCACTGTTCTGGGTGTCAGTTTGCAGGACCCACTTGGCACGCTTAAACAAGACCAAGTTTGAACTGGTGCCACCTTGTGTCTGGGAGGCATCCTGCGAGAGGCCAAATTCCAGGAGGCACCCGGCAATTTAAGGCCGCAGGACCCTGAACCATAGTACAGGCTTTTTCCCTGGAAAACAAAACTCACAAGCCACTGTTCTGGGTGTCAGTTTGCAGGACCCACTTGGCACTCTTAAACAAGACCAAGTTGGAACTGGTGCCACCTTGTGTCTGGGAGGCATCCTGCGAGTAGCCGAATTCCAGGAGGCACCCGGCAATTTAAGGCTTCAGGCCCCTGAACCATTGTACAGGCTTTTTCCCTGGGAAAGAAAACTCACAAGCCACTGTTCTGGGTGTCAGTTTTCAGGACCCACTTGGCACTCTTAAACCAGACCAAGTTGGCACTGGTGCCACCTTGCGTCTGAGAGGCATCCTGCGAGAGGCCGAATTCTAGGAGGCACCCGGCAATTTAAGGCCGCAGGACCCTGAACCATTGTACAGGCTTTTTCCCTGGGAAACAAAACTCACAAGCCACTGTTCTGGGTGTCAGTTTGCAGGACCCACCTTACACTCTCAAACCAGACCAAGTTGGCACTGGTGCCACCTTGCATCTGGGAGGCATCCTGCGAGAGGCGGAATTCCAGGAGGCACCTGGCAATTTAAGGCCGCAGAACCCAAAACCATTCTACAGGCTTTTTCCCTGGGAAACAAAACTCACAAGCCACTGTTCTGGGTGTCAGTTTTCAGGACCCACTTGACACTCTTAAACCAGACCAAGTTGGCACTGGTGCCACCTTGCGTCTGGGAGGCATCCTGCGAGAGGCGGATGTCCATGTGGCTCCCGGCAATTTAAGGCCGCAGGCCCCTGAACCATTTTACAGGCTTTTTCCCTGGGAAACAAAACTCACAAGCCACTGTTCTGGGTGCCAGTTTTCAGGACCCACTTGGCACTCTTAAACCAGACCAAGTTGGCACAGGTGTTGCTTAGCGTCTCGGAAACATCTGGCGAGATGCGGAATTCCAGGATTCACCTGGCAATTTAAGGCCGCAGGACCCTGAACCATTGTACAGGCTTTTTCCCTGGGAAACAAAACTCACAAGCCACTGTTCTGGGTGTCAGTTTTTAGGACCCACTTGGCACTCTTAAACCAGACCAAGTGTGCACTGGTGTCATGTTGCGCCTGGGAGGCATCCTGTGAGAGGCGGATCTCCAGGAGGCACCCGGCAATTTAAGGCCTCAGGCCCCTGAACCACTGTACAGGCTTTTTCCCTGGGAAACAAAACTCACAAGCCACTGTTCTGGGTATCAGTTTGCAGGACCCACTTGGCACGCTTAAACAAGACCAAGTTTGAACTGGTGCCACCTTGTGTCTGGGAGGCATCCTGCGAGTAGCCGAATTCCAGGAGGCACCCGGCAATTTAAGGCCGCAGGACCCTGAACCATTGTACAGGCTTTTTCCCTGGGAAAGAAAACTCACAAGCCACTGTTCTGGGTGTCAGTTTTCAGGACCAACTTGACACTCTCAAAGCAGACCAAGTTGGCAATGGTGCCACCTTGCGTCTGGGAGGCATCCTGCGAGAGGCGCAATTCCAGGAGGCACCCGGCAATTTAAGTCCGCAGGACCCTGAACCATTGTACAGGCTTTTTCCCTGGGAAACAAAACTCACAAGCCACTGTTCTGGGTGTCAGTTTTCAGGACCCACTTGGCAATCTCAAACCAGACCAAGTTGGCACTGGTGTCTGGTTGCGCCTTGGCGGCATCCTGTGAGAGGCGGATCTCCAGGAGGCACCTTGCAATTTAAGGCCGCAGGACGCTGAACCATTTTACAGGCTTTTTCCCTGGGAAAGAAAACTCACAAGCCACTGTTCTGGGTGTCAGTTTGCAGGAGCCACCTGGCACTCTCAAACCAGACCAAGTTGGCACTGGTGCCACCTTGCGTCTGGGAGGCATCCTGCGAGAGGCGGAATTCCAGGAGGCACCCGGCAATTTAAGGCCGCAGGACCCTGAACCATTGTACAGGCTTTTTCCCTGGGAAACAAAACTCACAAGCCACTGTTCTGGGTGTCAGTTTTCAGGACCAACTTGACACTCTCAAAGCAGACCAAGTTGGCAATGGTGCCACCTTGCGTCTGGGAGGCATCCTGCGAGAGGCGCAATTCCAGGAGGCACCCGGCAATTTAAGTCCGCAGGACCCTGAACCATTGTACAGGCTTTTTCCCTGGCAAACAAAACTCACAAGCCACTGTTCTGGGTGTCAGTTTTCAGGACCCACTTGGCACTCTCAAACCAGACCAAGTTGGCACTGGTGCCACATTGCGTCTGGGAGGCATCCTGCAAGACTCCGAATTCCAGGAGGCACCCGGCAATTTAAGGCCTCAGGCCCCTGAACCATTGTACAGGCTTTTTCCCTGGGAAACAAAACTCACAAGGCTCTGTTCTGGGTGTCAGTTTCCCGGACCCACTTGGCACTCTTAAACCAGACCAAGTTGGCACTGGTGTCATGTTGCGCCTGGGAGGCATTTTGTGAGAGGCGGATCTCCAGAAGGCATCCGGCAATTTAAGGCCGCAGGACTATGAACCATGGTACAGGCTTTTTCCCTGGGAAACAAAACTCACAAGCCACTGTTCTGGGTGTCAGTTTTCAGGACCCACTTGACACTCTCAAAGCAGACCAAGTTGGCACTGGTGCCACCTTGCGTCTGGGAGGCATCCTGCGAGAGGCGCAATTTCAGTAGACACCCGGCAATTTAAGGCTGCAGGACCCTGAACCATTGTACAGGCTTTTTCCCTGGGAAACAAAACTCACAAGCCACTGTTCTGGGTGTCAGTTTTCAGGACCCACTTGGCACTCTTAAACCAGACCAAGTGTGCACTGGTGTCATGTTGCGCCTGGGAGGCATCCTGTGAGATGCGGAATTCCAGGATTCACCCGGCAATTTAAGGCCGCAGGACCCTGAACCATTGTACAGGCTTTTTCCCTGGGAAACAAAACTCACAAGCCACTGTTCTGGGTGTCAGTTTGCAGGACCCACTTGGCACGCTTAAACAAGACCAAGTTTGAACTGGTGCCACCTTGTGTCTGGGAGGCATCCTGCGAGAGGCCAAATTCCAGGAGGCACCCGGCAATTTAAGGCCGCAGGACCCTGAACCATTGTACAGGCTTTTTCCCTGGGAAAGAAAACTCACAAGCCACTGTTCTGGGTGTCAGTTTTCAGGACCAACTTGACACTCTCAAAGCAGACCAAGTTGGCAATGGTGCCACCTTGCGTCTGGGAGGCATCCTGCGAGAGGCGCAATTCCAGGAGGCACCCGGATATTTAAGTCCTCAGGACCCTGAACCATTGTACAGGCTTTTTCCCTGGCAAACAAAACTCACAAGCCACTGTTCTGGGTGTCAGTTTTCAGGACCCACTTGGCACTCTTAAACCAGACCAAGTTTGCACTGGTGCCACCTTGCGTCTGGGAGGCATCCTGCGAGAGGCGGATGTCCAGGAGGCAGCTGGCAATTTAAGTCCGTAGGACCCTGAACCATTGTACAGGCTTTTTCCCTGGGAAACAAAACTCACAAAGCCACTGTTCTGGCTGTCAGTTTTCAGGACCCACTTGACACTCTCAAACCAGACCAAGTTGGCACTGGTGCCACCTTGCGTCTGGGAGGCATCCTGCGAGAGGCGGATCTCCGGGAGGCACCCGGCAATTTAAGGCCTCAGGCCCCTGAACCATTTTACAGGCTTTTTCCCTGGGAAAGAAAACTCACAAGCCACTGTTCTGGGTGTCAGTTTTCAGGACCCACTTGGCACTCTTAAACGAGACCAAGTTTGCACTGGTGCCACCTTGCGTCTGGGAGGCATCCTGCGAGAGGCCGAATTCTAGGAGGCACCCGGCAATTTAGGGCCGCAGGACCCTGAACCATTGTACAGGCTTTTTCCCTGGGAAACAAAACTCACAAGCCACTGTTCTGGGTGCCAGTTTCCCGGACCCACTTGGCACTCTTAAACCAGACCAAGTTGGCACTGGTGTTGCTTAGCGTCTGGGAAACATCTGGCGAGATGCGGAATTCCAGGATTCACCCGGCAATTTAAGGCCGCAGGACCCTGAACCATTGTACAGGCTTTTTCCCTGGGAAACAAAACTCACAAGCCACTGTTCCGGGTGTCAGTTTCCCGGACCCACTTGGCACTCTTAAACCAGACCAAGTTGGCACTGGTGTCATGTTGCGCCTGGGAGGCATTTTGTGAGAGGCGGATCTCCAGAAGGCACCCGGCAATTTAAGGCCGCAGGACCCTGAACCATGGTACAGGCTTTTTCCCTGGGAAACAAAACTCACAAGCCACTGTTCTGGGTGTCAGTTTTCAGGACCCACTTGACACTCTCAAACCAGACCAAGTTGGCACTGGTGCCACCTTGCGTCTGGGAGGCATCCTGCGAGAGGCGCAATTTCAGTAGACACCCGGCAATTTAAGGCTGCAGGACCCTGAACCATTGTACAGGCTTTTTCCCTGGGAAACAAAACTCACAAGCCACTGTTCTGGGTGTCAGTTTTCAGGACCCACTTGGCACTCTTAAACCAGACCAAGTGTGCACTGGTGTCATGTTGCGCCTGGGAGGCATCCTGTGAGATGCGGAATTCCAGGATTCACCCGGCAATTTAAGGCCGCAGGACCCTGAACCATTGTACAGGCTTTTTCCCTGGGAAACAAAACTCACAAGCCACTGTTCTGGGTGTCAGTTTGCAGGACCCACTTGGCACGCTTAAACAAGACCAAGTTTGAACTGGTGCCACCTTGTGTCTGGGAGGCATCCTGCGAGAGGCCAAATTCCAGGAGGCACCCGGCAATTTAAGGCCGCAGGACCCTGAACCATAGTACAGGCTTTTTCCCTGGAAAACAAAACTCACAAGCCACTGTTCTGGGTGTCAGTTTGCAGGACCCACTTGGCACTCTTAAACAAGACCAAGTTGGAACTGGTGCCACCTTGTGTCTGGGAGGCATCCTGCGAGTAGCCGAATTCCAGGAGGCACCCGGCAATTTAAGGCTTCAGGCCCCTGAACCATTGTACAGGCTTTTTCCCTGGGAAAGAAAACTCACAAGCCACTGTTCTGGGTGTCAGTTTTCAGGACCCACTTGGCACTCTTAAACCAGACCAAGTTGGCACTGGTGCCACCTTGCGTCTGAGAGGCATCCTGCGAGAGGCCGAATTCTAGGAGGCACCCGGCAATTTAAGGCCGCAGGACCCTGAACCATTGTACAGGCTTTTTCCCTGGGAAACAAAACTCACAAGCCACTGTTCTGGGTGTCAGTTTGCAGGACCCACCTTACACTCTCAAACCAGACCAAGTTGGCACTGGTGCCACCTTGCATCTGGGAGGCATCCTGCGAGAGGCGGAATTCCAGGAGGCACCTGGCAATTTAAGGCCGCAGAACCCAAAACCATTCTACAGGCTTTTTCCCTGGGAAACAAAACTCACAAGCCACTGTTCTGGGTGTCAGTTTTCAGGACCCACTTGACACTCTTAAACCAGACCAAGTTGGCACTGGTGCCACCTTGCGTCTGGGAGGCATCCTGCGAGAGGCGGATGTCCATGTGGCTCCCGGCAATTTAAGGCCGCAGGCCCCTGAACCATTTTACAGGCTTTTTCCCTGGGAAACAAAACTCACAAGCCACTGTTCTGGGTGCCAGTTTTCAGGACCCACTTGGCACTCTTAAACCAGACCAAGTTGGCACAGGTGTTGCTTAGCGTCTCGGAAACATCTGGCGAGATGCGGAATTCCAGGATTCACCTGGCAATTTAAGGCCGCAGGACCCTGAACCATTGTACAGGCTTTTTCCCTGGGAAACAAAACTCACAAGCCACTGTTCTGGGTGTCAGTTTTCAGGACCCACTTGGCACTCTTAAACCAGACCAAGTGTGCACTGGTGTCATGTTGCGCCTGGGAGGCATCCTGTGAGAGGCGGATCTCCAGGAGGCACCCGGCAATTTAAGGCCTCAGGCCCCTGAACCACTGTACAGGCTTTTTCCCTGGGAAACAAAACTCACAAGCCACTGTTCTGGGTATCAGTTTGCAGGACCCACTTGGCACGCTTAAACAAGACCAAGTTTGAACTGGTGCCACCTTGTGTCTGGGAGGCATCCTGCGAGTAGCCGAATTCCAGGAGGCACCCGGCAATTTAAGGCCGCAGGACCCTGAACCATTGTACAGGCTTTTTCCCTGGGAAAGAAAACTCACAAGCCACTGTTCTGGGTGTCAGTTTTCAGGACCAACTTGACACTCTCAAAGCAGACCAAGTTGGCAATGGTGCCACCTTGCGTCTGGGAGGCATCCTGCGAGAGGCGCAATTCCAGGAGGCACCCGGCAATTTAAGTCCGCAGGACCCTGAACCATTGTACAGGCTTTTTCCCTGGGAAACAAAACTCACAAGCCACTGTTCTGGGTGTCAGTTTTCAGGACCCACTTGGCACTCTTAAACCAGACCAAGTTGGCACTGGTGTCTGGTTGCGCCTGGGAGGCATCCTGTGAGAGGCGGATCTCCAGGAGGCACCTTGCAATTTAAGGCCGCAGGACGCTGAACCATTTTACAGGCTTTTTCCCTGGGAAAGAAAACTCACAAGCCACTGTTCTGGGTGTCAGTTTGCAGGAGCCACCTGGCACTCTCAAACCAGACCAAGTTGGCACTGGTGCCACCTTGCGTCTGGGAGGCATCCTGCGAGAGGCGGAATTCCAGGAGGCACCCGGCAATTTAAGGCCGCAGGACCCTGAACCATTGTACAGGCTTTTTCCCTGGGAAACAAAACTCACAAGCCACTGTTCTGGGTGTCAGTTTTCAGGACCAACTTGACACTCTCAAAGCAGACCAAGTTGGCAATGGTGCCACCTTGCGTCTGGGAGGCATCCTGCGAGAGGCGCAATTCCAGGAGGCACCCGGCAATTTAAGTCCGCAGGACCCTGAACCATTGTACAGGCTTTTTCCCTGGCAAACAGAACTCACAAGCCACTGTTCTGGGTGTCAGTTTTCAGGACCCACTTGACACTCTCAAACCAGACCAAGTTGGCACTGGTGCCACCTTGCGTCTGGGAGGCATCCTGCGAGAGGCGCAATTCCAGGAGGCACCCGGCAATTTAAGGCCTCAGGCCCCTGAACCATTTTACAGGCTTTTTCCCTGGGAAACAAAACTCACAAGCCACTGTTCTGGGTGTCAGTTTTCAGGACCCACTTGGCACTCTTAAACCAGACCAAGTTGGCACTGGTGCCACCTTGCGTCTGGGAGGCATCCTGCGAGAGGCCGAATTCTAGGAGGCACCCGGAAATTTAAGGCCGCAGGACCCTGAACCATTGTACAGGCTTTTTCCCTGGGAAACAAAACTCACAAGCCACTGTTCTGGGTGTCAGTTTTCAGGACCCACTTGGCACTCTCAAACCAGACCAAGTTGGCACTGGTGTCATGTTGCGCCTGGGAGGCATCCTGCGAGAGGCGGATCTCCGGGAGGCAGCCGGCAATTTAAGGCCTCAGGCCCCTGAACCATTTTACAGGCTTTTTCCCTGGGAAAGAAAACTCACAAGCCTCTGTTCTGGGTGTCAGTTTTCAGGACCCACTTGGCACTCTTAAACCAGACCAAGTTGGCACTGGTGCCACCTTGCGTCTGGGAGGCATCCTGCGAGAGGCCGAATTCTAGGACGCACCCGGCAATTTAAGGCCGCAGGACCCTGAACCATGGTACAGGCTTTTTCCCTGGGAAACAAAACTCACAAGCCACTGTTCTGGGTGTCAGTTTTCAGGACCCACTTGGCACTCTCAAACCAGACCAAGTTGGCACTGGTGCCACCTTGCGTCTGGGAGGCATCCTGCAAGACGCCGAATTCCAGGAGGCACCCGGCAATTTAAGGCCGCAGGCCCCTGAACCATTGTACAGGCTTTTTCCCTGGGAAAGAAAACTCACAAGGCTCTGTTCTGGGTGTCAGTTTCCCGGACCCACTTGGCACTCTTAAACCAGACCAAGTTGGCACTGGTGTCATGTTGCGCCTGGGAGGCATTTTGTGAGAGGCGGATCTCCAGAAGGCACCCGGCAATTTAAGGCCGCAGGACTCTGAACCATGGTACAGGCTTTTTCCCTGGGAAACAAAACTCACAAGCCACTGTTCTGGGTGTCAGTTTTCAGGACCCACTTGGCACTCTTAAACCAGACCAAGTTGGCACAGGTGTTGCTTAGCGTCTCGGAAACATCTGGCGAGATGCGGAATTCCAGGATTCACCTGGCAATTTAAGGCCGCAGGACCCTGAACCATTGTACAGGCTTTTTCCCTGGGAAACAAAACTCACAAGCCACTGTTCTGGGTGTCAGTTTTCAGGACCCACTTGGCACTCTTAAACCAGACCAAGTGTGCACTGGTGTCATGTTGCGCCTGGGAGGCATCCTGTGAGAGGCGGATCTCCAGGAGGCACCCGGCAATTTAAGGCCTCAGGCCCCTGAACCACTGTACAGGCTTTTTCCCTGGGAAACAAAACTCACAAGCCACTGTTCTGGGTATCAGTTTGCAGGACCCACTTGGTACGCTTAAACAAGACCAAGTTTGAACTGGTGCCACCTTGTGTCTGGGAGGCATCCTGCGAGTAGCCGAATTCCAGGAGGCACCCGGCAATTTAAGGCCGCAGGACCCTGAACCATTGTACAGGCTTTTTCCCTGGGAAAGAAAACTCACAAGCCACTGTTCTGGGTGTCAGTTTTCAGGACCAACTTGACACTCTCAAAGCAGACCAAGTTGGCAATGGTGCCACCTTGCGTCTGGGAGGCATCCTGCGAGAGGCGCAATTCCAGGAGGCACCCGGCAATTTAAGTCCGCAGGAACCTGAACCATTGTACAGGCTTTTTCCCTGGGAAACAAAACTCACAAGCCACTGTTCTGGGTGTCAGTTTTCAGGACCCACTTGGCAATCTCAAACCAGACCAAGTTGGCACTGGTGTCTGGTTGCGCCTTGGCGGCATCCTGTGAGAGGCGGATCTCCAGGAGGCACCTTGCAATTTAAGGCCGCAGGACGCTGAACCATTTTACAGGCTTTTTCCCTGGGAAAGAAAACTCACAAGCCACTGTTCTGGGTGTCAGTTTGCAGGAGCCACCTGGCACTCTCAAACCAGACCAAGTTGGCACTAGTGCCACCTTGCGTCTGGGAGGCATCCTGCGAGAGGCGGAATTCCAGGAGGCACCCGGCAATTTAAGGCCGCAGGACCCTGAACCATTGTACAGGCTTTTTCCCTGGGAAACAAAACTCACAAGCCACTGTTCTGGGTGTCAGTTTTCAGGACCAACTTGACACTCTCAAAGCAGACCAAGTTGGCAATGGTGCCACCTTGCGTCTGGGAGGCATCCTGCGAGAGGCGCAATTCCAGGAGGCACCCGGCAATTTAAGTCCGCAGGACCCTGAACCATTGTACAGGCTTTTTCCCTGGCAAACAAAACTCACAAGCCACTGTTCTGGGTGTCAGTTTTCAGGACCCACTTGACACTCTCAAACCAGACCAAGTTGGCACTGGTGCCACCTTGCGTCTGGGAGGCATCCTGCGAGAGGCGCAATTCCAGGAGGCACCCGGCAATTTAAGGCCTCAGGCCCCTGAACCATTTTACAGGCTTTTTCCCTGGGAAACAAAACTCACAAGCCACTGTTCTGGGTGTCAGTTTTCAGGACCCACTTGGCACTCTTAAACCAGACCAAGTTGGCACTGGTGCCACCTTGCGTCTGGGAGGCATCCTGCGAGAGGCCGAATTCTAGGAGGCACCCGGAAATTTAAGGCCGCAGGACCCTGAACCATTGTACAGGCTTTTTCCCTGGGAAACAAAACTCACAAGCCACTGTTCTGGGTGTCAGTTTTCAGGACCCACTTGGCACTCTCAAACCAGACCAAGTTGGCACTGGTGTCATGTTGCGCCTGGGAAGCATCCTGCGAGAGGCGGATCGCCGGGAGGCAGCCGGCAATTTAAGGCCTCAGGCCCCTGAACCATTTTACAGGCTTTTTCCCTGGGAAAGAAAACTCACAAGCCTCTGTTCTGGGTGTCAGTTTTCAGGACCCACTTGGCACTCTTAAACCAGACCAAGTTGGCACTGGTGCCACCTTGCGTCTGGGAGGCATCCTGCGAGAGGCCGAATTCTAGGACGCACCCGGCAATTTAAGGCCGCAGGACCCTGAACCATGGTACAGGCTTTTTCCCTGGGAAACAAAACTCACAAGCCACTGTTCTGGGTGTCAGTTTTCAGGACCCACTTGGCACTCTCAAACCAGACCAAGTTGGCACTGGTGCCACCTTGCGTCTGGGAGGCATCCTGCAAGACGCCGAATTCCAGGAGGCACCCGGCAATTTAAGGCCGCAGGCCCCTGAACCATTGTACAGGCTTTTTCCCTGGGAAACAAAACTCACAAGGCTCTGTTCTGGGTGTCAGTTTCCCGGACCCACTTGGCACTCTTAAACCAGACCAAGTTGGCACTGGTGTCATGTTGCGCCTGGGAGGCATTTTGTGAGAGGCGGATCTCCAGAAGGCACCCGGCAATTTTAGGCCGCAGGACCCTGAACCATGGTACAGGCTTTTTCCCTGGGAAACAAAACTCACAAGCCACTGTTCTGGGTGTCAGTTTTCAGGACCCACTTGACACTCTCAAAGCAGACCAAGTTGGCACTGGTGCCACCTTGCGTCTGGGAGGCATCCTGCGAGAGGCGCAATTTCAGTAGACACCCGGCAATTTAAGGCTGCAGGACCCTGAACCATTGTACAGGCTTTTTCCCTGGGAAACAAAACTCACAAGCCACTGTTCTGGGTGTCAGTTTTCAGGACCCACTTGGCACTCTTAAACCAGACCAAGTGTGCACTGTTGTCATGTTGCGCCTGGGAGGCATCCTGTGAGATGCGGAATTCCAGGATTCACCCGGCAATTTAAGGCCGCAGGACCCTGAACCATTGTACAGGCTTTTTCCCTGGGAAACAAAACTCACAAGCCACTGTTCTGGGTGTCAGTTTGCAGGACCCACTTGGCACGCTTAAACAAGACCAAGTTTGAACTGGTGCCACCTTGTGTCTGGGAGGCATCCTGCGAGAGGCCAAATTCCAGGAGGCACCCGGCAATTTAAGGCCGCAGGACCCTGAACCATAGTACAGGCTTTTTCCCTGGAAAACAAAACTCACAAGCCACTGTTCTGGGTGTCAGTTTGCAGGACCCACTTGGCACTCTTAAACAAGACCAAGTTGGAACTGGTGCCACCTTGTGTCTGGGAGGCATCCTGCGAGTAGCCGAATTCCAGGAGGCACCCGGCAATTTAAGGCTTCAGGCCCCTGAACCATTGTACAGGCTTTTTCCCTGGGAAAGAAAACTCACAAGCCACTGTTCTGGGTGTCAGTTTTCAGGACCCACTTGGCACTCTTAAACCAGACCAAGTTGGCACTGGTGCCACCTTGCGTCTGAGAGGCATCCTGCGAGAGGCCGAATTCTAGGAGGCACCCGGCAATTTAAGGCCGCAGGACCCTGAACCATTGTACAGGCTTTTTCCCTGGGAAACAAAACTCACAAGCCACTGTTCTGGGTGTCAGTTTGCAGGACCCACCTTACACTCTCAAACCAGACCAAGTTGGCACTGGTGCCACCTTGCATCTGGGAGGCATCCTGCGAGAGGCGGAATTCCAGGAGGCACCTGGCAATTTAAGGCCGCAGAACCCAAAACCATTCTACAGGCTTTTTCCCTGGGAAACAAAACTCACAAGCCACTGTTCTGGGTGTCAGTTTTCAGGACCCACTTGACACTCTTAAACCAGACCAAGTTGGCACTGGTGCCACCTTGCGTCTGGGAGGCATCCTGCGAGAGGCGGATGTCCATGTGGCTCCCGGCAATTTAAGGCCGCAGGCCCCTGAACCATTTTACAGGCTTTTTCCCTGGGAAACAAAACTCACAAGCCACTGTTCTGGGTGCCAGTTTTCAGGACCCACTTGGCACTCTTAAACCAGACCAAGTTGGCACAGGTGTTGCTTAGCGTCTCGGAAACATCTGGCGAGATGCGGAATTCCAGGATTCACCTGGCAATTTAAGGCCGCAGGACCCTGAACCATTGTACAGGCTTTTTCCCTGGGAAACAAAACTCACAAGCCACTGTTCTGGGTGTCAGTTTTCAGGACCCACTTGGCACTCTTAAACCAGACCAAGTGTGCACTGGTGTCATGTTGCGCCTGGGAGGCATCCTGTGAGAGGCGGATCTCCAGGAGGCACCCGGCAATTTAAGGCCTCAGGCCCCTGAACCACTGTACAGGCTTTTTCCCTGGGAAACAAAACTCACAAGCCACTGTTCTGGGTATCAGTTTGCAGGACCCACTTGGCACGCTTAAACAAGACCAAGTTTGAACTGGTGCCACCTTGTGTCTGGGAGGCATCCTGCGAGTAGCCGAATTCCAGGAGGCACCCGGCAATTTAAGGCCGCAGGACCCTGAACCATTGTACAGGCTTTTTCCCTGGGAAAGAAAACTCACAAGCCACTGTTCTGGGTGTCAGTTTTCAGGACCAACTTGACACTCTCAAAGCAGACCAAGTTGGCAATGGTGCCACCTTGCGTCTGGGAGGCATCCTGCGAGAGGCGCAATTCCAGGAGGCACCCGGCAATTTAAGTCCGCAGGACCCTGAACCATTGTACAGGCTTTTTCCCTGGGAAACAAAACTCACAAGCCACTGTTCTGGGTGTCAGTTTTCAGGACCCACTTGGCAATCTCAAACCAGACCAAGTTGGCACTGGTGTCTGGTTGCGCCTTGGCGGCATCCTGTGAGAGGCGGATCTCCAGGAGGCACCTTGCAATTTAAGGCCGCAGGACGCTGAACCATTTTACAGGCTTTTTCCCTGGGAAAGAAAACTCACAAGCCACTGTTCTGGGTGTCAGTTTGCAGGAGCCACCTGGCACTCTCAAACCAGACCAAGTTGGCACTGGTGCCACCTTGCGTCTGGGAGGCATCCTGCGAGAGGCGGAATTCCAGGAGGCACCCGGCAATTTAAGGCCGCAGGACCCTGAACCATTGTACAGGCTTTTTCCCTGGGAAACAAAACTCACAAGCCACTGTTCTGGGTGTCAGTTTTCAGGACCAACTTGACACTCTCAAAGCAGACCAAGTTGGCAATGGTGCCACCTTGCGTCTGGGAGGCATCCTGCGAGAGGCGCAATTCCAGGAGGCACCCGGCAATTTAAGTCCGCAGGACCCTGAACCATTGTACAGGCTTTTTCCCTGGCAAACAGAACTCACAAGCCACTGTTCTGGGTGTCAGTTTTCAGGACCCACTTGACACTCTCAAACCAGACCAAGTTGGCACTGGTGCCACCTTGCGTCTGGGAGGCATCCTGCGAGAGGCGCAATTCCAGGAGGCACCCGGCAATTTAAGGCCTCAGGCCCCTGAACCATTTTACAGGCTTTTTCCCTGGGAAACAAAACTCACAAGCCACTGTTCTGGGTGTCAGTTTTCAGGACCCACTTGGCACTCTTAAACCAGACCAAGTTGGCACTGGTGCCACCTTGCGTCTGGGAGGCATCCTGCGAGAGGCCGAATTCTAGGAGGCACCCGGAAATTTAAGGCCGCAGGACCCTGAACCATTGTACAGGCTTTTTCCCTGGGAAACAAAACTCACAAGCCACTGTTCTGGGTGTCAGTTTTCAGGACCCACTTGGCACTCTCAAACCAGACCAAGTTGGCACTGGTGTCATGTTGCGCCTGGGAGGCATCCTGCGAGAGGCGGATCTCCGGGAGGCAGCCGGCAATTTAAGGCCTCAGGCCCCTGAACCATTTTACAGGCTTTTTCCCTGGGAAAGAAAACTCACAAGCCTCTGTTCTGGGTGTCAGTTTTCAGGACCCACTTGGCACTCTTAAACCAGACCAAGTTGGCACTGGTGCCACCTTGCGTCTGGGAGGCATCCTGCGAGAGGCCGAATTCTAGGACGCACCCGGCAATTTAAGGCCGCAGGACCCTGAACCATGGTACAGGCTTTTTCCCTGGGAAACAAAACTCACAAGCCACTGTTCTGGGTGTCAGTTTTCAGGACCCACTTGGCACTCTCAAACCAGACCAAGTTGGCACTGGTGCCACCTTGCGTCTGGGAGGCATCCTGCAAGACGCCGAATTCCAGGAGGCACCCGGCAATTTAAGGCCGCAGGCCCCTGAACCATTGTACAGGCTTTTTCCCTGGGAAAGAAAACTCACAAGGCTCTGTTCTGGGTGTCAGTTTCCCGGACCCACTTGGCACTCTTAAACCAGACCAAGTTGGCACTGGTGTCATGTTGCGCCTGGGAGGCATTTTGTGAGAGGCGGATCTCCAGAAGGCACCCGGCAATTTAAGGCCGCAGGACTCTGAACCATGGTACAGGCTTTTTCCCTGGGAAACAAAACTCACAAGCCACTGTTCTGGGTGCCAGTTTTCAGGACCCACTTGGCACTCTTAAACCAGACCAAGTTGGCACAGGTGTTGCTTAGCGTCTCGGAAACATCTGGCGAGATGCGGAATTCCAGGATTCACCTGGCAATTTAAGGCCGCAGGACCCTGAACCATTGTACAGGCTTTTTCCCTGGGAAACAAAACTCACAAGCCACTGTTCTGGGTGTCAGTTTTCAGGACCCACTTGGCACTCTTAAACCAGACCAAGTGTGCACTGGTGTCATGTTGCGCCTGGGAGGCATCCTGTGAGAGGCGGATCTCCAGGAGGCACCCGGCAATTTAAGGCCTCAGGCCCCTGAACCACTGTACAGGCTTTTTCCCTGGGAAACAAAACTCACAAGCCACTGTTCTGGGTATCAGTTTGCAGGACCCACTTGGCACGCTTAAACAAGACCAAGTTTGAACTGGTGCCACCTTGTGTCTGGGAGGCATCCTGCGAGTAGCCGAATTCCAGGAGGCACCCGGCAATTTAAGGCCGCAGGACCCTGAACCATTGTACAGGCTTTTTCCCTGGGAAACAAAACTCACAAGCCACTGTTCTGGGTGTCAGTTTTCAGGACCAACTTGACACTCTCAAAGCAGACCAAGTTGGCAATGGTGCCACCTTGCGTCTGGGAGGCATCCTGCGAGAGGCGCAATTCCAGGAGGCACCCGGCAATTTAAGTCCGCAGGAACCTGAACAATTGTACAGGCTTTTTCCCTGGGAAACAAAACTCACAAGCCACTGTTCTGGGTGTCAGTTTTCAGGACCCACTTGGCAATCTCAAACCAGACCAAGTTGGCACTGGTGTCTGGTTGCGCCTTGGCGGCATCCTGTGAGAGGCGGATCTCCAGGAGGCACCTTGCAATTTAAGGCCGCAGGACGCTGAACCATTTTACAGGCTTTTTCCCTGGGAAAGAAAACTCACAAGCCACTGTTCTGGGTGTCAGTTTGCAGGAGCCACCTGGCACTCTCAAACCAGACCAAGTTGGCACTAGTGCCACCTTGCGTCTGGGAGGCATCCTGCGAGAGGCGGAATTCCAGGAGGCACCCGGCAATTTAAGGCCGCAGGACCCTGAACCATTGTACAGGCTTTTTCCCTGGGAAACAAAACTCACAAGCCACTGTTCTGGGTGTCAGTTTTCAGGACCAACTTGACACTCTCAAAGCAGACCAAGTTGGCAATGGTGCCACCTTGCGTCTGGGAGGCATCCTGCGAGAGGCGCAATTCCAGGAGGCACCCGGCAATTTAAGTCCGCAGGACCCTGAACCATTGTACAGGCTTTTTCCCTGGCAAACAAAACTCACAAGCCACTGTTCTGGGTGTCAGTTTTCAGGACCCACTTGACACTCTCAAACCAGACCAAGTTGGCACTGGTGCCACCTTGCGTCTGGGAGGCATCCTGCGAGAGGCGCAATTCCAGGAGGCACCCGGCAATTTAAGGCCTCAGACCCCTGAACCATTTTACAGGCTTTTTCCCTGGGAAACAAAACTCACAAGCCACTGTTCTGGGTGTCAGTTTTCAGGACCCACTTGGCACTCTTAAACCAGACCAAGTTGGCACTGGTGCCACCTTGCGTCTGGGAGGCATCCTGCGAGAGGCCGAATTCTAGGAGGCACCCGGAAATTTAAGGCCGCAGGACCCTGAACCATTGTACAGGCTTTTTCCCTGGGAAACAAAACTCACAAGCCACTGTTCTGGGTGTCAGTTTTCAGGACCCACTTGGCACTCTCAAACCAGACCAAGTTGGCACTGGTGTCATGTTGCGCCTGGGAAGCATCCTGCGAGAGGCGGATCTCCGGGAGGCAGCCGGCAATTTAAGGCCTCAGGCCCCTGAACCATTTTACAGGCTTTTTCCCTGGGAAAGAAAACTCACAAGCCTCTGTTCTGGGTGTCAGTTTTCAGGACCCACTTGGCACTCTTAAACCAGACCAAGTTGGCACTGGTGCCACCTTGCGTCTGGGAGGCATCCTGCGAGAGGCCGAATTCTAGGACGCACCCGGCAATTTAAGGCCGCAGGACCCTGAACCATGGTACAGGCTTTTTCCCTGGGAAACAAAACTCACAAGCCACTGTTCTGGGTGTCAGTTTTCAGGACCCACTTGGCACTCTCAAACCAGACCAAGTTGGCACTGGTGCCACCTTGCGTCTGGGAGGCATCCTGCAAGACGCCGAATTCCAGGAGGCACCCGGCAATTTAAGGCCGCAGGCCCCTGAACCATTGTACAGGCTTTTTCCCTGGGAAACAAAACTCACAAGGCTCTGTTCTGGGTGTCAGTTTCCCGGACCCACTTGGCACTCTTAAACCAGACCAAGTTGGCACTGGTGTCATGTTGCGCCTGGGAGGCATTTTGTGAGAGGCGGATCTCCAGAAGGCACCCGGCAATTTAAGGCCGCAGGACCCTGAACCATGGTACAGGCTTTTTCCCTGGGAAACAAAACTCACAAGCCACTGTTCTGGGTGTCAGTTTTCAGGACCCACTTGACACTCTCAAAGCAGACCAAGTTGGCACTGGTGCCACCTTGCGTCTGGGAGGCATCCTGCGAGAGGCGCAATTTCAGTAGACACCCGGCAATTTAAGGCTGCAGGACCCTGAACCATTGTACAGGCTTTTTCCCTGGGAAACAAAACTCACAAGCCACTGTTCTGGGTGTCAGTTTTCAGGACCCACTTGGCACTCTTAAACCAGACCAAGTGTGCACTGGTGTCATGTTGCGCCTGGGAGGCATCCTGTGAGATGCGGAATTCCAGGATTCACCCGGCAATTTAAGGCCGCAGGACCCTGAACCATTGTACAGGCTTTTTCCCTGGGAAACAAAACTCACAAGCCACTGTTCTGGGTGTCAGTTTGCAGGACCCACTTGGCACGCTTAAACAAGACCAAGTTTGAACTGGTGCCACCTTGTGTCTGGGAGGCATCCTGCGAGAGGCCAAATTCCAGGAGGCACCCGGCAATTTAAGGCCGCAGGACCCTGAACCATAGTACAGGCTTTTTCCCTGGAAAACAAAACTCACAAGCCACTGTTCTGGGTGTCAGTTTTCAGGACCCACTTGGCACTCTTAAACCAGACCAAGTTGGCACTGGTGCCACCTTGCGTCTTAGAGGCATCCTGCGAGAGGCCGAATTCTAGGAGGCACCCGGCAATTTAAGGCCGCAGGACCCTGAACCATTGTACAGGCTTTTTCCCTGGGAAACAAAACTCACAAGCCACTGTTCTGGGTGTCAGTTTGCAGGACCCACCTTACACTCTCAAACCAGACCAAGTTGGCACTGGTGCCACCTTGCATCTGGGAGGCATCCTGCGAGAGGCGGAATTCCAGGAGGCACCTGGCAATTTAAGGCCGCAGAACCCAAAACCATTCTACAGGCTTTTTCCCTGGGAAACAAAACTCACAAGCCACTGTTCTGGGTGTCAGTTTTCAGGACCCACTTGACACTCTTAAACCAGACCAAGTTGGCACTGGTGCCACCTTGCGTCTGGGAGGCATCCTGCGAGAGGCGGATGTCCATGTGGCTCCCGGCAATTTAAGGCCGCAGGCCCCTGAACCATTTTACAGGCTTTTTCCCTGGGAAACAAAACTCACAAGCCACTGTTCTGGGTGCCAGTTTTCAGGACCCACTTGGCACTCTTAAACCAGACCAAGTTGGCACAGGTGTTGCTTAGCGTCTCGGAAACATCTGGCGAGATGCGGAATTCCAGGATTCACCTGGCAATTTAAGGCCGCAGGACCCTGAACCATTGTACAGGCTTTTTCCCTGGGAAACAAAACTCACAAGCCACTGTTCTGGGTGTCAGTTTTCAGGACCCACTTGGCACTCTTAAACCAGACCAAGTGTGCACTGGTGTCATGTTGTGCCTGGGAGGCATCCTGTGAGAGGCGGATCTCCAGGAGGCACCCGGCAATTTAAGGCCTCAGGCCCCTGAACCACTGTACAGGCTTTTTCCCTGGGAAACAAAACTCACAAGCCACTGTTCTGGGTATCAGTTTGCAGGACCCACTTGGCACGCTTAAACAAGACCAAGTTTGAACTGGTGCCACCTTGTGTCTGGGAGGCATCCTGCGAGTAGCCGAATTCCAGGAGGCACCCGGCAATTTAAGGCCGCAGGACCCTGAACCATTGTACAGGCTTTTTCCCTGGGAAAGAAAACTCACAAGCCACTGTTCTGGGTGTCAGTTTTCAGGACCAACTTGACACTCTCAAAGCAGACCAAGTTGGCAATGGTGCCACCTTGCGTCTGGGAGGCATCCTGCGAGAGGCGCAATTCCAGGAGGCACCCGGCAATTTAAGTCCGCAGGACCCTGAACCATTGTACAGGCTTTTTCCCTGGGAAACAAAACTCACAAGCCACTGTTCTGGGTGTCAGTTTTCAGGACCCACTTGGCAATCTCAAACCAGACCAAGTTGGCACTGGTGTCTGGTTGCGCCTTGGCGGCATCCTGTGAGAGGCGGATCTCCAGGAGGCACCTTGCAATTTAAGGCCGCAGGACGCTGAACCATTTTACAGGCTTTTTCCCTGGGAAAGAAAACTCACAAGCCACTGTTCTGGGTGTCAGTTTGCAGGAGCCACCTGGCACTCTCAAACCAGACCAAGTTGGCACTGGTGCCACCTTGCGTCTGGGAGGCATCCTGCGAGAGGCGGAATTCCAGGAGGCACCCGGCAATTTAAGGCCGCAGGACCCTGAACCATTGTACAGGCTTTTTCCCTGGGAAACAAAACTCACAAGCCACTGTTCTGGGTGTCAGTTTTCAGGACCAACTTGACACTCTCAAAGCAGACCAAGTTGGCAATGGTGCCACCTTGCGTCTGGGAGGCATCCTGCGAGAGGCGCAATTCCAGGAGGCACCCGGCAATTTAAGTCCGCAGGACCCTGAACCATTGTACAGGCTTTTTCCCTGGCAAACAAAACTCACAAGCCACTGTTCTGGGTGTCAGTTTTCAGGACCCACTTGACACTCTCAAACCAGACCAAGTTGGCACTGGTGCCACCTTGCGTCTGGGAGGCATCCTGCGAGAGGCGCAATTCCAGGAGGCACCCGGCAATTTAAGGCCTCAGGCCCCTGAACCATTTTACAGGCTTTTTCCCTGGGAAACAAAACTCACAAGCCACTGTTCTGGGTGTCAGTTTTCAGGACCCACTTGGCACTCTTAAACCAGACCAAGTTGGCACTGGTGCCACCTTGCGTCTGGGAGGCATCCTGCGAGAGGCCGAATTCTAGGAGGCACCCGGAAATTTAAGGCCGCAGGACCCTGAACCATTGTACAGGCTTTTTCCCTGGGAAACAAAACTCACAAGCCACTGTTCTGGGTGTCAGTTTTCAGGACCCACTTGGCACTCTCAAACCAGACCAAGTTGGCACTGGTGTCATGTTGCGCCTGGGAGGCATCCTGCGAGAGGCGGATCTCCGGGAGGCACTCGGCAATTTAAGGCCTCAGGCCCCTGAACCATTTTACAGGCTTTTTCCCTGGGAAAGAAAACTCACAAGCCTCTGTTCTGGGTGTCAGTTTTCAGGACCCACTTGGCACTCTTAAACCAGACCAAGTTGGCACTGGTGCCACCTGGCGTCTGGGAGGCATCCTGCGAGAGGCCGAATTCTAGGACGCACCCGGCAATTTAAGGCCGCAGGACCCTGAACCATGGTACAGGCTTTTTCCCTGGGAAACAAAACTCACAAGCCACTGTTCTGGGTGTCAGTTTTCAGGACCCACTTGGCACTCTCAAACCAGACCAAGTTGGCACTGGTGCCACCTTGCGTCTGGGAGGCATCCTGCAAGACGCCGAATTCCAGGAGGCACCCGGCAATTTAAGGCCGCAGGCCCCTGAACCATTGTACAGGCTTTTTCCCTGGGAAACAAAACTCACAAGGCTCTGTTCTGGGTGTCAGTTTCCCGGACCCACTTGGCACTCTTAAACCAGACCAAGTTGGCACTGGTGTCATGTTGCGCCTGGGAGGCATTTTGTGAGAGGCGGATCTCCAGGAGGCACCCGGCAATTTAAGGCCGCAGGACCCTGAACCATGGTACAGGCTTTTTCCCTGGGAAACAAAACTCACAAGCCACTGTTCTGGGTGTCAGTTTTCAGGACCCACTTGACACTCTCAAAGCAGACCAAGTTGGCACTGGTGCCACCTTGCGTCTGGGAGGCATCCTGCGAGAGGCGCAATTTCAGTAGACACCCGGCAATTTAAGACTGCAGGACCCTGAACCATTGTACAGGCTTTTTCCCTGGGAAACAAAACTCACAAGCCACTGTTCTGGGTGTCAGTTTTAAGGACCCACTTGGCACTCTTAAACCAGACCAAGTGTGCACTGGTGTCATGTTGCGCCTGGGAGGCATCCTGTGAGATGCGGAATTCCAGGATTCACCCGGCAATTTAAGGCCGCAGGACCCTGAACCATTGTACAGGCTTTTTCCCTGGGAAACAAAACTCACAAGCCACTGTTCTGGGTGTCAGTTTGCAGGACCCACTTGGCACGCTTAAACAAGACCAAGTTTGAACTGGTGCCACCTTGTGTCTGGGAGGCATCCTGCGAGAGGCCAAATTCCAGGAGGCACCCGGCAATTTAAGGCCGCAGGACCCTGAACCATAGTACAGGCTTTTTCCCTGGAAAACAAAACTCACAAGCCACTGTTCTGGGTGTCAGTTTGCAGGACCCACTTGGCACTCTTAAACAAGACCAAGTTGGAACTGGTGCCACCTTGTGTCTGGGAGGCATCCTGCGAGTAGCCGAATTCCAGGAGGCACCCGGCAATTTAAGGCTTCAGGCCCCTGAACCATTGTACAGGCTTTTTCCCTGGGAAACAAAACTCACAAGCCACTGTTCTGGGTGTCAGTTTTCAGGACCCACTTGGCACTCTTAAACCAGACCAAGTTGGCACTGGTGCCACCTTGCGTCTGAGAGGCATCCTGCGAGAGGCCGAATTCTAGGAGGCACCCGGCAATTTAAGGCCGCAGGACCCTGAACCATTGTACAGGCTTTTTCCCTGGGAAACAAAACTCACAAGCCACTGTTCTGGGTGTCAGTTTGCAGGACCCACCTTACACTCTCAAACCAGACCAAGTTGGCACTGGTGCCACCTTGCATCTGGGAGGCATCCTGCGAGAGGCGGAATTCCAGGAGGCACCTGGCAATTTAAGGCCGCAGAACCCAAAACCATTCTACAGGCTTTTTCCCTGGGAAACAAAACTCACAAGCCACTGTTCTGGGTGTCAGTTTTCAGGACCCACTTGACACTCTCAAAGCAGACCAAGTTGGCACTGGTGCCACCTTGCGTCTGGGAGGCATCCTGCGAGAGGCGGATGTCCATGTGGCTCCCGGCAATTTAAGGCCGCAGGCCCCTGAACCATTTTACAGGCTTTTTCCCTGGGAAACAAAACTCACAAGCCACTGTTCTGGGTGCCAGTTTTCAGGACCCACTTGGCACTCTTAAACCAGACCAAGTTGGCACAGGTGTTGCTTAGCGTCTCGGAAACATCTGGCGAGATGCGGAATTCCAGGATTCACCTGGCAATTTAAGGCCGCAGGACCCTGAACCATTGTACAGGCTTTTTCCCTGGGAAACAAAACTCACAAGCCACTGTTCTGGGTGTCAGTTTTCAGGACCCACTTGGCACTCTTAAACCAGACCAAGTGTGCACTGGTGTCATGTTGCGCCTGGGAGGCATCCTGTGAGAGGCGGATCTCCAGGAGGCACCCGGCAATTTAAGGCCTCAGGCCCCTGAACCACTGTATAGGCTTTTTCCCTGGGAAACAAAACTCACAAGCCACTGTTCTGGGTATCAGTTTGCAGGACCCACTTGGCACGCTTAAACAAGACCAAGTTTGAACTGGTGCCACCTTGTGTCTGGGAGGCATCCTGCGAGTAGCCGAATTCCAGGAGGCACCCGGCAATTTAAGGCCGCAGGACCCTGAACCATTGTACAGGCTTTTTCCCTGGGAAAGAAAACTCACAAGCCACTGTTCTGGGTGTCAGTTTTAAGGACCAACTTGACACTCTCAAAGCAGACCAAGTTGGCAATGGTGCCACCTTGCGTCTGGGAGGCATCCTGCGAGAGGCGCAATTCCAGGAGGCACCCGGCAATTTAAGTCCGCAGGACCCTGAACCATTGTACAGGCTTTTTCCCTGGGAAACAAAACTCACAAGCCACTGTTCTGGGTGTCAGTTTTCAGGACCCACTTGGCAATCTCAAACCAGACCAAGTTGGCACTGGTGTCTGGTTGCGCCTTGGCGGCATCCTGTGAGAGGCGGATCTCCAGGAGGCACCTTGCAATTTAAGGCCGCAGGACGATGAACCATTTTACAGGCTTTTTCCCTGGGAAAGAAAACTCACAAGCCACTGTTCTGGGTGTCAGTTTGCAGGAGCCACCTGGCACTCTCAAACCAGACCAAGTTGGCACTGGTGCCACCTTGCGTCTGGGAGGCATCCTGCGAGAGGCGGAATTCCAGGAGGCACCCGGCAATTTAAGGCCGTAGGACCCTGAACCATTGTACAGGCTTTTTCCCTGGGAAACAAAACTCACAAGCCACTGTTCTGGGTGTCAGTTTTCAGGACCAACTTGACACTCTCAAAGCAGACCAAGTTGGCAATGGTGCCACCTTGCGTCTGGGAGGCATCCTGCGAGAGGCGCAATTCCAGGAGGCACCCGGCAATTTAAGTCCGCAGGACCCTGAACCATTGTACAGGCTTTTTCCCTGGCAAACAAAACTCACAAGCAGCTGTTCTGGGTGTCAGTTTTCAGGACCCACTTGACACTCTCAAACCAGACCAAGTTGGCACTGGTGCCACCTTGCGTCTGGGAGGCATCCTGCGAGAGGCGCAATTCCAGGAGGCACCCGGCAATTTAAGGCCTCAGGCCCCTGAACCATTGTACAGGCTTTTTCCCTGGGAAACAAAACTCACAAGCCACTGTTCTGGGTGTCAGTTTTAAGGACCCACTTGGCACTCTTAAACCAGACCAAGTTGGCACTGGTGCCACCTTGCGTCTGGGAGGCATCCTGCGAGAGGCCGAATTCTAGGAGGCACCCGGAAATTTAAGGCCGCAGGACCCTGAACCATTGTACAGGCTTTTTCCCTGGGAAACAAAACTCACAAGCCACTGTTCCGGGTGTCAGTTTTCAGGACCCACTTGGCACTCTCAAACCAGACCAAGTTGGCAATGGTGTCATGTTGCGCCTGGGAGGCATCCTGCGAGAGGCGGATCTCCGGGAGGCAGCCGGCAATTTAAGGCCTCAGGCCCCTGAACCATTTTACAGGCTTTTTCCCTGGGAAAGAAAACTCACAAGCCTCTGTTCTGGGTGTCAGTTTTCAGGACCCACTTGGCACTCTTAAACCAGACCAAGTTGGCACTGGTGCCACCTTGCGTCTGGGAGGCATCCTGCGAGAGGCCGAATTCTAGGACGCACCCGGCAATTTAAGGCCGCAGGACCCTGAACCATGGTACAGGCTTTTTCCCTGGGAAACAAAACTCACAAGCCACTGTTCTGGGTGTCAGTTTTCAGGACCCACTTGGCACTCTCAAACCAGACCAAGTTGGCACTGGTGCCACCTTGCGTCTGGGAGGCATCCTGCAAGACGCCGAATTCCAGGAGGCACCCGGCAATTTAAGGCCTCAGGCCCCTGAACCATTGTACAGGCTTTTTCCCTGGGAAACAAAACTCACAAGGCTCTGTTCTGGGTGTCAGTTTCCCGGACCCACTTGGCACTCTTAAACCAGACAAAGTTGGCACTGGTGTCATGTTGCGCCTGGGAAGCATTTTGTGAGAGGCGGATCTCCAGAAGGCACCCGGCAATTTAAGGCCGCAGGACTCTGAACCATGGTACAGGCTTTTTCCCTGGGAAACAAAACTCACAAGCCACTGTTCTGGGTGTCAGTTTTCAGGACCCACTTGACACTCTCAAAGCAGACCAAGTTGGCACTGGTGCCACCTTGCGTCTGGGAGGCATCCTGCGAGAGGCGCAATTTCAGTAGACACCCGGCAATTTAAGGCTGCAGGACCCTGAACCATTGTACAGGCTTTTTCCCTGGGAAACAAAACTCACAAGCCACTGTTCTGGGTGTCAGTTTTCAGGACCCACTTGGCACTCTTAAACCAGACCAAGTGTGCACTGGTGTCATGTTGCGCCTGGGAGGCATCCTGTGAGATGCGGAATTCCAGGATTCACCCGGCAATTTAAGGCCGCAGGACCCTGAACCATTGTACAGGCTTTTTCCCTGGGAAACAAAACTCACAAGCCACTGTTCTGGGTGTCAGTTTGCAGGACCCACTTGGCACGCTTAAACAAGACCAAGTTTGAACTGGTGCCACCTTGTGTCTGGGAGGCATCCTGCGAGAGGCGCAATTCCAGGAGGCACCCGGCAATTTAAGGCCGCAGGACCCTGAACCATAGTACAGGCTTTTTCCCTGGGAAAGAAAACTCACAAGCCACTGTTCTGGGTGTCAGTTTTCAGGACCAACTTGACACTCTCAAAGCAGACCAAGTTGGCAATGGTGCCACCTTGCGTCTGGGAGGCATCCTGCGAGAGGCGCAATTCCAGGAGGCACCCGGATATTTAAGTCCGCAGGACCCTGAACCATTGTACAGGCTTTTTCCCTGGCAAACAAAACTCACAAGCCACTGTTCTGGGTGTCAGTTTTCAGGACCCACTTGGCACTCTTAAACCAGACCAAGTTTGCACTGGTGCCACCTTGCGTCTGGGAGGCATCCTGCGAGAGGCGGATGTCCAGGAGGCAGCTGGCAATTTAAGTCCGTAGGACCCTGAACCATTGTACAGGCTTTTTCCCTGGGAAACAAAACTCACAAAGCCACTGTTCTGGCTGTCAGTTTTCAGGACCCACTTGACACTCTCAAACCAGACCAAGTTGGCACTGGTGCCACCTTGCGTCTGGGAGGCATCCTGCGAGAGGCGGATCTCCGGGAGGCACCCGGCAATTTAAGGCCTCAGGCCCCTGAACCATTTTACAGGCTTTTTCCCTGGGAAAGAAAACTCACAAGCCACTGTTCTGGGTGTCAGTTTTCAGGACCCACTTGGCACTCTTAAACGAGACCAAGTTTGCACTGGTGCCACCTTGCGTCTGGGAGGCATCCTGCGAGAGGCCGAATTCTAGGAGGCACCCGGCAATTTAGGGCCGCAGGACCCTGAACCATTGTACAGGCTTTTTCCCTGGGAAACAAAACTCACAAGCCACTGTTCTGGGTGCCAGTTTCCCGGACCCACTTGGCACTCTTAAACCAGACCAAGTTGGCACTGGTGTTGCTTAGCGTCTGGGAAACATCTGGCGAGATGCGGAATTCCAGGATTCACCCGGCAATTTAAGGCCGCAGGACCCTGAACCATTGTACAGGCTTTTTCCCTGGGAAACAAAACTCACAAGCCACTGTTCTGGGTGTCAGTTTTCAGGACCCACTTGGCACTCTCAAACCAGACCAAGTTGGCACTGGTGCCACCTTGCGTCTGGGAGGCATCCTGTGAGAGGCGCAATTCCAGGAGGCACCCGGCAATTTAAGGCCGCAGGCCCCTGAACCATTGTACAGGCTTTTTCCCTGGGAAACAAAACTCACAAGGCTCTGTTCTGGGTGTCAGTTTCCCGGACCCACTTGGCACTCTTAAACCAGACCAAGTTGGCACTGGTGTCATGTTGCGCCTGGGAGGCATTTTGTGAGAGGCGGATCTCCAGAAGGCACCCGGCAATTTAAGGCCGCAGGACCCTGAACCATGGTACAGGCTTTTTCCCTGGGAAACAAAACTCACAAGCCACTGTTCTGGGTGTCAGTTTTCAGGACCCACTTGACACTCTCAAACCAGACCAAGTTGGCACTGGTGCCACCTTGCGTCTGGGAGGCATCCTGCGAGAGGCGCAATTTCAGTAGACACCCGGCAATTTAAGGCTGCAGGACCCTGAACCATTGTACAGGCTTTTTCCCTGGGAAACAAAACTCACAAGCCACTGTTCTGGGTGTCAGTTTTCAGGACCCACTTGGCACTCTTAAACCAGACCAAGTGTGCACTGGTGTCATGTTGCGCCTGGGAGGCATCCTGTGAGATGCGGAATTCCAGGATTCACCCGGCAATTTAAGGCCGCAGGACCCTGAACCATTGTACAGGCTTTTTCCCTGGGAAACAAAACTCACAAGCCACTGTTCTGGGTGTCAGTTTGCAGGACCCACTTGGCACGCTTAAACAAGACCAAGTTTGAACTGGTGCCACCTTGTGTCTGGGAGGCATCCTGCGAGAGGCCAAATTCCAGGAGGCACCCGGCAATTTAAGGCCGCAGGACCCTGAACCATAGTACAGGCTTTTTCCCTGGAAAACAAAACTCACAAGCCACTGTTCTGGGTGTCAGTTTGCAGGACCCACTTGGCACTCTTAAACAAGACCAAGTTGGAACTGGTGCCACCTTGTGTCTGGGAGGCATCCTGCGAGTAGCCGAATTCCAGGAGGCACCCGGCAATTTAAGGCTTCAGGCCCCTGAACCATTGTACAGGCTTTTTCCCTGGGAAAGAAAACTCACAAGCCACTGTTCTGGGTGTCAGTTTTCAGGACCCACTTGGCACTCTTAAACCAGACCAAGTTGGCACTGGTGCCACCTTGCGTCTGAGAGGCATCCTGCGAGAGGCCGAATTCTAGGAGGCACCCGGCAATTTAAGGCCGCAGGACCCTGAACCATTGTACAGGCTTTTTCCCTGGGAAACAAAACTCACAAGCCACTGTTCTGGGTGTCAGTTTGCAGGACCCACCTTACACTCTCAAACCAGACCAAGTTGGCACTGGTGCCACCTTGCATCTGGGAGGCATCCTGCGAGAGGCGGAATTCCAGGAGGCACCTGGCAATTTAAGGCCGCAGAACCCAAAACCATTCTACAGGCTTTTTCCCTGGGAAACAAAACTCACAAGCCACTGTTCTGGGTGTCAGTTTTCAGGACCCACTTGACACTCTTAAACCAGACCAAGTTGGCACTGGTGCCACCTTGCGTCTGGGAGGCATCCTGCGAGAGGCGGATGTCCATGTGGCTCCCGGCAATTTAAGGCCGCAGGCCCCTGAACCATTTTACAGGCTTTTTCCCTGGGAAACAAAACTCACAAGCCACTGTTCTGGGTGCCAGTTTTCAGGACCCACTTGGCACTCTTAAACCAGACCAAGTTGGCACAGGTGTTGCTTAGCGTCTCGGAAACATCTGGCGAGATGCGGAATTCCAGGATTCACCTGGCAATTTAAGGCCGCAGGACCCTGAACCATTGTACAGGCTTTTTCCCTGGGAAACAAAACTCACAAGCCACTGTTCTGGGTGTCAGTTTTTAGGACCCACTTGGCACTCTTAAACCAGACCAAGTGTGCACTGGTGTCATGTTGCGCCTGGGAGGCATCCTGTGAGAGGCGGATCTCCAGGAGGCACCCGGCAATTTAAGGCCTCAGGCCCCTGAACCACTGTACAGGCTTTTTCCCTGGGAAACAAAACTCACAAGCCACTGTTCTGGGTATCAGTTTGCAGGACCCACTTGGCACGCTTAAACAAGACCAAGTTTGAACTGGTGCCACCTTGTGTCTGGGAGGCATCCTGCGAGTAGCCGAATTCCAGGAGGCACCCGGCAATTTAAGGCCGCAGGACCCTGAACCATTGTACAGGCTTTTTCCCTGGGAAAGAAAACTCACAAGCCACTGTTCTGGGTGTCAGTTTTCAGGACCCACTTGACACTCTCAAAGCAGACCAAGTTGGCAATGGTGCCACCTTGCGTCTGGGAGGCATCCTGCGAGAGGCGCAATTCCAGGAGGCACCCGGCAATTTAAGTCCGCAGGACCCTGAACCATTGTACAGGCTTTTTCCCTGGGAAACAAAACTCACAAGCCACTGTTCTGGGTGTCAGTTTTCAGGACCCACTTGGCAATCTCAAACCAGACCAAGTTGGCACTGGTGTCTGGTTGCGCCTTGGCGGCATCCTGTGAGAGGCGGATCTCCAGGAGGCACCTTGCAATTTAAGGCCGCAGGACGCTGAACCATTTTACAGGCTTTTTCCCTGGGAAAGAAAACTCACAAGCCACTGTTCTGGGTGTCAGTTTGCAGGAGCCACCTGGCACTCTCAAACCAGACCAAGTTGGCACTGGTGCCACCTTGCGTCTGGGAGGCATCCTGCGAGAGGCGGAATTCCAGGAGGCACCCGGCAATTTAAGGCCGCAGGACCCTGAACCATTGTACAGGCTTTTTCCCTGGGAAACAAAACTCACAAGCCACTGTTCTGGGTGTCAGTTTTCAGGACCAACTTGACACTCTCAAAGCAGACCAAGTTTGCAATGGTGCCACCTTGCGTCTGGGAGGCATCCTGCGAGAGGCGCAATTCCAGGAGGCACCCGGCAATTTAAGTCCGCAGGACCCTGAACCATTGTACAGGCTTTTTCCCTGGGAAACAAAACTCACAAGCCACTGTTCTGGGTGTCAGTTTTCAGGACCCACTTGGCACTCTCAAACCAGACCAAGTTGGCACTGGTGCCACCTTGCGTCTGGGAGGCATCCTGCAAGACGCCGAATTCCAGGAGGCACCCGGCAATTTAAGGCCTCAGGCCCCTGAACCATTGTACAGGCTTTTTCCCTGGGAAACAAAACTCACAAGGCTCTGTTCTGGGTGTCAGTTTCCCGGACCCACTTGGCACTCTTAAACCAGACCAAGTTGGCACTGGTGTCATGTTGCGCCTGGGAGGCATTTTGTGAGAGGCGGATCTCCAGAAGGCACCCGGCAATTTAAGGCCGCAGGACTCTGAACCATGGTACAGGCTTTTTCCCTGGGAAACAAAACTCACAAGCCACTGTTCTGGGTGTCAGTTTTCAGGACCCACTTGACACTCTCAAAGCAGACCAAGTTGGCACTGGTGCCACCTTGCGTCTGGGAGGCATCCTGCGAGAGGCGCAATTTCAGTAGACACCCGGCAATTTAAGGCTGCAGGACCCTGAACCATTGTACAGGCTTTTTCCCTGGGAAACAAAACTCACAAGCCACTGTTCTGGGTGTCAGTTTTCAGGACCCACTTGGCACTCTTAAACCAGACCAAGTGTGCACTGGTGTCATGTTGCGCCTGGGAGGCATCCTGTGAGATGCGGAATTCCAGGATTCACCCGGCAATTTAAGGCCGCAGGACCCTGAACCATTGTACAGGCTTTTTCCCTGGGAAACAAAACTCACAAGCCACTGTTCTGGGTGTCAGTTTGCAGGACCCACTTGGCACGCTTAAACAAGACCAAGTTTGAACTGGTGCCACCTTGTGTCTGGGAGGCATCCTGCGAGAGGCCAAATTCCAGGAGGCACCCGGCAATTTAAGGCCGCAGGACCCTGAACCATAGTACAGGCTTTTTCCCTGGGAAAGAAAACTCACAAGCCACTGTTCTGGGTGTCAGTTTTCAGGACCAACTTGACACTCTCAAAGCAGACCAAGTTGGCAATGGTGCCACCTTGCGTCTGGGAGGCATCCTGCGAGAGGCGCAATTCCAGGAGGCACCCGGATATTTAAGTCCTCAGGACCCTGAACCATTGTACAGGCTTTTTCCCTGGCAAACAAAACTCACAAGCCACTGTTCTGGGTGTCAGTTTTCAGGACCCACTTGGCACTCTTAAACCAGACCAAGTTTGCACTGGTGCCACCTTGCGTCTGGGAGGCATCCTGCGAGAGGCGGATGTCCAGGAGGCAGCTGGCAATTTAAGTCCGTAGGACCCTGAACCATTGTACAGGCTTTTTCCCTGGGAAACAAAACTCACAAAGCCACTGTTCTGGCTGTCAGTTTTCAGGACCCACTTGACACTCTCAAACCAGACCAAGTTGGCACTGGTGCCACCTTGCGTCTGGGAGGCATCCTGCGAGAGGCGGATCTCCGGGAGGCACCCGGCAATTTAAGGCCTCAGGCCCCTGAACCATTGTACAGGCTTTTTCCCTGGGAAAGAAAACTCACAAGCCACTGTTCTGGGTATCAGTTTTCAGGACCCACTTGGCACTCTTAAACGAGACCAAGTTTGCACTGGTGCCACCTTGCGTCTGGGAGGCATCCTGCGAGAGGCCGAATTCTAGGAGGCACCCGGCAATTTAGGGCCGCAGGACCCTGAACCATTGTACAGGCTTTTTCCCTGGGAAACAAAACTCACAAGCCACTGTTCTGGGTGCCAGTTTCCCGGACCCACTTGGCACTCTTAAACCAGACCAAGTTGGCACTGGTGTTGCTTAGCGTCTGGGAAACATCTGGCGAGATGCGGAATTCCAGGATTCACCCTGCAATTTAAGGCCGCAGGACCCTGAACCATTGTACAGGCTTTTTCCCTGGGAAACAAAACTCACAAGCCACTGTTCTGGGTGTCAGTTTTCAGGACCCACTTGGCACTCTCAAACCAGACCAAGTTGGCACTGGTGCCACCTTGCGTCTGGGAGGCATCCTGTGAGAGGCGCAATTCCAGGAGGCACCCGGCAATTTAAGGCCGCAGGCCCCTGAACCATTGTACAGGCTTTTTCCC